>NW_023996023.1:0-27500 GCF_015586225.1 Lucilia sericata | reverse complement strand
AAAAAACAATTCCTATTAAATGTTTACCTTTAAAAGAAGACCAACCAACACTATCTGTTTTAAATAGAATTTGTTGCTAATGATTATGTTGGGTTTTCATTTTACACAAGCTGTTGGTAGTATTTCCTTGAATATATTTTTTTATTTTTGCTTCAAAATTGATTTCTAATGTAGATTTGTGTTTTGAATTACAAATGAAAATGAAACTGAAAAACAAACTATACCAATAGTACAACACATACAGTTTAGTTGCCAATAAAGGTTAGATTAAATGAAGGATTCAAAAATTGTAACAGTAAGTCAGACTACATTATACGCTACGTTCCTACAAAATTTTTCAAGAGAGACCTTCAAAATTCGTATAATTCTCATATAGTTAAGAATATCTTTTCTACAACAGGATGGGAATAGACAAGCGACTAGACTGCACTATAAAGTAGAACTAAGATTAACTAAAAGATAGACTAACCTACACAATAGACCATAAGGTAGCCTATACTATAAATTATACTATAGAGTGTATAAAAAAACAAAATCTATTTAAAAATTCCTAGATTTGTTTTTGAAAGCTATCTACAGGGTTTTTTTAATTTAAAGAATCAAACCAATAAAACACATTGTTTTCTCATTTCCTTACTGCAGTTATAGTTCAACCAGAGGCCATATTTTTCTACATATTTGCAATATAAAGAATTTCTAGTTTGAAAACACTTAAGGGCAAAAGAGCTCACTATAATTGAACAGATACATACATATACATATATGTGTATATGCAGGTGTGCGAGTGTTTGCTTTTAATGTTACCTAGAGTTGTCACAAATGGTCTTTAATATGATAATTATTTTAAAATTGTTGGAAATTGGTTAGTTGAAGAGTTATAGAACAATTTATTTTAGTGAAGATAAATGATGTCAAACATATGAACAGAAAGAAGAAAAACAATTATAAAGTTCAAGTTAAAGTTTACTTTTAAGTAAGAGGATATTAGAAAGAGATTAAAGTTATATATGGATTAATAATCCTAATAGTCTCTTATAGTCTAGTCTACAGTCTAGCCTTTAGTGTAACTTATAGTCTAGTCTATAGTCTATAGATTAGTCTAGTTATGGTTTATAGATTAGTCTATAGTCTAGTCTATAGTCTAGTCTATAGTCTAGTCTATAGTCTAGTCTATAGTCTAGTCTATAGTCTAGTCTATAGTCTAGTCTATAGTCTAGTCTATAGTCTAGTCTATAGTCTAGTCTATAGTCTAGTCTATAGTCTAGTCTATAGTCTAGTCTATAGTCTAGTCTATAGTCTAGTCTATAGTCTAGTCTATAGTCTAGTCTATAGTCTAGTCTATAGTCTAGTCTATAGTCTAGTCTATAGTCTAGTCTATAGTCTAGTCTATAGTCTAGTCTATAGTCTAGTCTATAGTCTAGTCTATAGTCTAGTCTATAGTCTAGTCTATAGTCTAGTCTATAGTCTAGTCTATAGTCTCTATAGTCTAGTCTATAGTCTAGTCTATAGTCTAGTCTATAGTCTAGTCTATAGTCTAGTCTATAGTCTAGTCTATAGTCTAGTCTATAGTCTAGTCTATAGTCTAGTCTATAGTCTAGTCTATAGTCTAGTCTATAGTCTAGTCTATAGTCTAGTCTATAGTCTAGTCTATAGTCTAGTCTATAGTCTAGTCTATATCTAGTCTATAGTCTAGTCTATAGCCTTCTATAGTCTAGTCTATAGTCTAGTCTATAGTCTAGTCTGTAGTCGATAGTCCAGTCTATATGCTGGTCTATAATTTAGTGTAGTCTTAAAAATCATTTTTAATCTATCCTACAACCATTATTATATTTTTAACATGTTATACTTATTTTGAACAAAATACCATCATTAAATCAAATTAACTTTTTAGCAATAAAGAAATCAAATGTGTACATTAAACTCTCACAATAATTAACTCATTAAATAAACATGCCACAAGACTGCTGCTAGTAGCAGCTCCTATTTTTAGACGATACTAAATTACATCAAATCAATCATTAATGGCCACTCAATATCTACAATGTCAAGGGTTTTATTTTGTGGCAATATTTGAAAATATACTTGATTTTTTGAGTGTTAAATATGAAAATCCTTTTTATAGCAAAATTGTAAAACATTAATCATTGTCAGTGTTTAATTGAAATTGCAGACAAACATATAAAAATAACTTGTAGCTAAGCAAATGTTAAATTTAAGAAAGAAAATCTTGTTTTTTTTTTCGATATATTCATTGATTTATTTTAATGAATCTAAACAAATTTCCAATGCTTCAAAATGCAATGATATAAAGAGAACGTATTGCTTCATTCATGAGAATTTATTATTTGAAAACATATGGCAGAAATTGAATCTAGTTTATGTTTTAACAATAGTGAATTTAAAGGTTATTGTTTTATCTGAGGTTGTGGCAACCGTATTTCTACTTTTAATAACATTCACACTAGCAGCGAAATTAAAGCGAAAAACATCAGAAAACTAAAAGAAAAATATTATCCCTATTACTTATATATTCCACGAATAGTTAGAAATTTTTCTTGTGATATTATTTTTAGTTTCAAAAATCCAAATTGAAAACAATGCAACTTTTAGATAAAGTAGTGTTGCTGGCAATTGTCGGTATCTAAGCAGCAAATAGTGTACATATGTGTGTATGATTTTATATTCGAATGTGTGTACGTGTGTATATTTTCAGTTATATTTTCCATTTACCTTGTAATTGAAAAGAATCAGAGGATAAAAGCGGAAAGTAAAACAAAAATGTGTGAAAGAATAAGTTGCGTAAAACTGAATATAAAAATGTTTACACTTTTCTGTTTCCGTTGCCGTTTTGAAACCATTTTTACGGCAATTTATATGTAAGTGTTGCAAGTTATATATATTTTGTTTTATTAAAATAAGAAATAAAATATATGGATAAAAATACAGTAATATATTTTATAACAAAAACCTTTTCCGCAAGGCGTATGTGAAATTATAATTGTGTAATTATAAATATTGCTCATACGCCAGGTTTTGTAAAGAAATCATCGCAAAATACAAAAACAATATTTCATTTAAACGATATACTAATCTAAGTAGTGTCGTGTCTATAGTCAAGTCTATATTCTTGTACATAGTCTAGTCCATAATATAGTCTATAATATAGTCTATATTCTAGTCTATAATCTAGTCTATAATCTAGTCTATAGGCCAGTTTAGTTTCTAGTTAGTTTCAACTCTACCTCTCACAAGCTTACGCAACTCCTTTCTCCTTTTAAATAACATTGCTTTTCCTAAAGTTAGAAAATAATTACTTAATTAATTAAAAAATTGCACTACTCGTCCTATATGTTGACGACCATTTAACAAATTTACGACAAATGACACAGCATTCACTCATATAAAGTGATGACAACAAACTTAAAAAAAAAAAAAAAAAAAAAAAAAAAAACAGAAACAGAAACACAACAAGTTCCAAACTATGACAAGATGAAAGTTTTCTTCTGCTACTTTTACAACTACATATTTTTCTTAAAACTTAAATTTGAAAATAAAAATATTCACGAAATAAAATTCTACAAATTTTGACAGAATTTGTAAGAAAACTTTTTATGTTTTCTTCCTGTTGAAAGATTAGCAAGTCACAAATATTTAATTTCAACTAAAAGTAAAAGAAAAATAGAATAGAATTCCAAATAAAATGAACAAAGATAAAAAAATCAAACGAAATCTTGAACTTTTGACTGACTGTCAACGTAGTTCTATTTTAGAAAGAGAAAAAGAAATCACAAAAATAACCTAAAACATATTTTAAAAATGGGTCATTTTTAAACAGGTGATAAGTCTTAGTTCGAGAGCAAAAAACAAAACTGACAAGAATATTAAAAATATAAACTTATAATCAAATCAAAGCAACGAAAACTTTTTGGGGAAGAAGTTAAAGAATAGAGAAGAATTGTCGAAATAAGTAAAAAAATACACAGGACAACAGAGACAGAAACTAACTAACTAACTAACTAACTAACTAACAAATTAACTAACTAACTAACTAACTAACTAACTAACTAACTAACTAACTAACTAACTAACTAACTAACTAACTAACTAACTAACTAACTAACTAACTAACTAACTAACTAACTAACTAACTAACTAACTAACTAACTAACTAACTAACTAACTAACTAACTAACTAACTAACTAACTAACTAACTAACTAACTAACTAACTAACTAACTAACTAACTAACTATCTAACTAACTAACTAACTAACTAACTAACTAACTAACTAACTAACTAACTAACTAACTAACTAACTAACTAACTAACTAACTAACTAACTAACTAACTAACTAACTAACTAACTAACTAACTAACTAACTAACTAACTAACTAACTAACTAACTAACTAACTAACTAACTAACTAACTAACTAACTAACTAACTAACTAACTAACTAACTAACTAACTAACTAACTAACTAACTAACTAACTAACTAACTAACTAACTAACTAACTAACTAACTAACTAACTAACTAACTAACTAACTAACTAACTAACTAACTAACTAACTAACTAACTAACTAACTAACTAACTAACTAACTAACTAACTAACTAACTAACTAACTAACTAACTAACTAACTAACTAACTAACTTAATTCTGGGAAAGTATTCGGCTAAAGATTTCCTACAATCCAATACTGTCTTAGCCTTTCCATGTATCCAGTATACATTGATGACGTGTTCTATAACCGTTTTTTGGCCAGTTCGTCTAAAGTTATGAGCCGTTCGGCTGTAAATGCCGCCTCATAACTAATATATGTTATATATGTATATTGCTATATATGGGTGGAATATCTAGCAACGTTCCCAGAGCTTTGGTTAACGTAGTACAGATGGTTCCACTTATAACCAAGCAGCATGTATGCTGCACTCCCTGTAGCAGTTTGATGTTATACAGATTATTGAAGTATAAGATATAGAGCCAATGTGTCATAGCACTAACTAACCAACTGACTAAAACAAAAATACTTTGTTGCCCTGTGTTTTGTTTATGTAGAAAGCAAAAGTTGTCAGCTGTTTTTTAGCTAAATTTTAATCTAATATTATAAAGTTTTAAACTAAAACTAAAGTAAAACTAAAATTTTTCGAATTAATAATCGATTATTCAGATAAAATTTTAAACATTAAAAAGATATTTTTTTTTTAATTTTTATAATTATGTATTAAAAGGCGTTAATATACAACCAATTTCCGGTAAGATATTCTCTCGATTAAAGTTACTTATGTGTGGAAACTGTCATTGAGAAGTTGCAATTTTCACTTAATTTATTGCACTTTTAACAAAAAGTACAAAATTCAAGTTAAAAACCTTGTCAAAGTTAATTAAAATACATTACTACTTCTTTGTACAGCAATTAAAAAACTTGTAAAATTAGTTTATTTTTACTTTAACCCAACTTTTGTGGAAAATTAAACATTATTGTTGTTTTACACTGTGTGAAAGTTACTGTACAAACACAGTGTATATCACAATTTCTTTTACAATAACTTGCAGGTTCCGTACAATAAGCAGAAACGGTTCATCAATATACCAGCCAGCCTCTGTTAGTCAAAACTTTCTAGAGTTTTACAATTACACAATTTCTCAACTCATGAGAATTGATTCAAGCCTCTTGCAGAAAGGACTGATAAACAGTTTCAAATAGTCGACTATATATTCTTATTTGTTTTTGCTTTTCTACATAAAACCACCTTTATGTTGTTGTATTTTTATAATGTCTCTGTTTCTACAAATAAAAATATTTACTTTTTTGGTGTCTTTATATTTAATTATTTATTTTTTAGGTTTTCTTTTTCTAAAGCATTTTGGTCAAAATGTTTTCTCTTATATTTATTTATTTATGACAACTTCACTCATTTACTTTATCTTTTTATCTTTGCTGCCTTTACAGTCGACCATTTTTTATAAGGCTTTCACTTCTAGCATTCTTATTACCTCCATTATTATTTTTTTGGTAGAAAAACAGCTCATTGAAAGAAGTTTGGTGATGAAAATGTTTTCATTTATAATTTTTCGGTAATGTCTGTATTTATTTCAGCTTTATTTACATTACGGAAGTTGCTTCCAAAATTTTTCACTTCCTTTAATAATTTTTGTTTATTTTGTTGCTGCTGCTGTTGTCTTCATATTTTGTTTTTGTTCATTATTTCTATTTAAGATTTAATTTATGTTTATAAAACGTTTTTATTTTATAAATATTTTGTTATAAAATCTTTTAATATTAAACAGTTTCTTCTGTATTTTACGAGAAATTATCAAATTAGAATGAACAACTTTAGCAACAATTTGATGGAAAAAAGTTCGAAATTTTATGTTGTAAAAAGAAAAGTTTTAAATTAAAAGTTATTGTATGAAATTTCAAAAATGTATATAATATTTACTTTAAATGCTTAATTGGAAGTTTAAGGGTTTAAAAACAAAATTTTATAAAGTCCCGATTATTAGTAAATAAAATAAAGTAGCCTCTAATCTAGGCTATAGAATAGCCCATAGTCCAGACTATAGATTAGTTCATATTCTAGCCTAAAGATTAGTTCATATTCCAGACTATAGATTAGTCTATAATCCAGACTATAGATTAATCTATAGTGCAGACTATAGATAAGACTATCGTCCAGATTGTAGTTAAAACTATAGTCCATACTATAGATTAGTCTATAGCCAAGACCATAGATTAGTCTATAGTGCAGACTATAGACTAGTCTATAATTTGTCTATAATTACTATAATACATACTATAGATCCGTATAAAATCCATACCATAGATCAGTCTATATTCAAGACTATAGGTTAATCCATACTTCAGACTACAGATTAGTCTATAGTTCAGACTGTAGATAGGTCTATAGTTCGGACTATAGGTTGGTCTATAATCCAGGCTATAGTCCAGAATATATATTAGTCTATAGTCCAGACTATAGATTATTCTATAGTCCAGACTATAGATTAGTCTATATTCCAGGTTACAGATTAGCCCATAGTCCACACTATAGATTAGTCTAGACTATATATTGGTCTATAGTCGAGACTATAGATTAGTGTATGATCCAGACTATAGATTATTCTATAGTCCAGACTTTAGATTAGTCTATAGTCTAGACTATAGATTATTCTATAGTTCAGACTGTAGATTATTCTATAGTTCAGACTATAGATTAATCTATAATTCAGACTATAGTTTAGTCTATAGTCCAGAATATAGATTAGTCTATAATTCAGACTATAGTTAAGTCTATAGTCCACACTATAGATTAGTCTATAGTCCACACTATAGATTATTCTATAGTCCAGACTATAGATACATAAGTCTATAAGTCCAGACTATAGATTAGTCTATAGTCCAGACTATAGATTAGTTTATAGTCCAGACTATAGATTAGTCTATAGTCCAGACTATAGATTAGTCTATAGTCCAGACTATAGATTAGTCTATAGTCCAGACTATAGATTAATCTATAATTCAGACTATAGATTATTCTATAACCCAGACTATAGATTAGTCTATAGTCCAGACTATAGATAAGTCTATAGTCCAGACTATAGATAAGTCTATAGTCCAGACTATAGATAAGTCTATAGTCCAGACTATAGAATAGTCCATAGTCCAGACTATAGATTAATCTGTAGTCCAGAGTCTAGATTAGTCTATAGTCCAGATTAATGATTAGTCTAAATTCCAGACTATAGATTAGTCTATAGTCCACCATATAAATTAGTCTATAATCTATAGTTCAGATTATAATTTAGTCTATAGTCTAGACTGTAGATTAGTCTTTAGTCCAGACTCTAGATTAGTCTTCAGTCCAGACTATAGATTAGTCTATAGTCCAGACTATAGATTATTCTGATGCGCACACTTTAGATTAGTCTATAGTCCAGACTATAGGTTAGTCTATAGTCCAGACTATAGACTAGTCTATAGTCTATACTATAGATTAGTCTATAGACTATAATACAGATTATAGATTATTCTATAGCCCAGACTATATATCTATCTATTGTTCAGATTATAGATTATTCTATAGTCCTGATTATGGATTAGTCTATAGTCCAGACTATGGATTAGTCTATTATCCAGGCTGTAGACTAGTTTATAGTCCGGTTTAGTCTATAGTCTAGAATATTGATTAATCTATAGTCCTGGCTATACATTAGTCTGTTGCCCAGATTATAGATTAGTATATAATCCAGACTATAGAACTGCTTATAGGCTGAAGAAAAATAATACTTCATAGTCTAGTCCTCAGAAACAAACAGTAGCCATGGCTTCCTTCTCAACCACAGAACACAAATGACATTATTTTCCATTAGATACAAACAACTACCCTTAAGTGTTTTCTCTTCTAACTAGACACATTTTTTTATTTTACACACAAATTGTTGCAAATTGGTTGCTAGCAGCACAAGTAATAAGAAAAGTATAAAAAAACTCTAACGAAAAAAAAAAAAAATAAAACAAAATCAATCAATTTATTTTAGAGTCATTTATCTAAATCAACATCAAGATCGCTGACTTTGAAAACTATACAAAACATGTAAAAACTTCAATGTTTTTTTTTGTCTTTAGCAGTTATATCGATGCCAAACTTAATGTTCAATAGTTTTATAGTTTTTTTTTTTTTTTTTTTCTTATATTTGGTCAAAATGTTGTTAATGCGGTTGCAGCAACATGACAATAAAAATCGTTTTATGGTTAAATTGAAATTTAATTTTATTCTTAAGATCTATTATTTCTATCTTCTTTTTTCTTATAGAGATTTTTCTTTATTCAATTTTTTTTTAACTAGTAAATGTTGCCAAGAAAATGTGGTGCCTGGCCTCCCAAAACCAAGCAAAAAGAAAGCATTTTAAACTTCTTGTTAAACAAAAAGGAAGTTGTAGTTAAAAGAAAATTTGTGTATTTTCAGCACTGTTGCTGCAACATCATGCTGTTTGTTGTCGTCGTTGTTGTTATTATTATTGTTCACTTGTACAATATCTATTGAATGAATCATATTAAGGCAATTGTTTGTTATTCCCATTCCTGTTTTTTGTTTCTATGTATGTGTTGTAGTACTTGTATGTGTGTACACATGTTTTCTTATATGCATTTAGGCTAAAGTTAAATTCGTTGTAGTTATAACTGTAGTATTGTTGTCGTAGTCATCCTTGTATTAGTTGTTCTCTGATTGTGACATCTATGATAATGTTACGGCTATTCTGCTTACGACTCCTAACAACAAATGACCCATGTCTACAATTTTACACATACATACAGATATCTAGCACTATTTGTATGAGTTGCAAAAAAATTAAGTTAAACATATACAGTGTGTGACAAAAACCTTATAGAAGCTATATAAGACTAGAGACTATTGTGTAGGCTATAAAGTGGACTATAATCTAGACTATAGACAGGACTAAATCTAGACTATAGACTGGAATATAGTCTAGAGTGGATTTTGTCTGGACTTTAGTCTAGATTATGAACTAAGACCATAGTCCAGACGATAAAGAGGACTGTAGTCTAGATTATAAACTGGACTAATCTAGATTACAGACTGCGCTTTAGCCTGGTTTATAGACCGGACTTTATTGTCTAGACTATTGACAGATCTATAGTCTAGAATATAGACTTGAATGGATAATAGTCTAAACTATAGACTGGGCTATAGTCTAGACTATATAATGGACTATAGTCCAAACTATTGACTATAGTCTAGACTATAGAGTGAATTATAGTCTAGACTATAGAGTGAACTATAGTCTAGACTATAGACTGGACAATAGTGTAGACTACAGGCTGGACTACAGTGTAGACTATAGACTGAACTATAGTCTAGACTATAGACTGAACTATAGTCTAGACTATAGAGTGAACTATAGTCTAGACTATAGACTGGACTATAGTGTAGACTATAGACTGGACTATAGTAACTACAGTCTAAAATATAGGTTGGACTATAGTTTAGACTATATACTGGACTATAGTGTAAACTATATACTGGACTATAGTCTAGACTATAGAGTGAACTATAATCTTGAATATAGACTGGACTATAGTCTAGAATATAGACTAGACTATATACTGGAATATTGTCTTACTAAAGACAGGACTGTAGTATAAAATATATAGACCGATATAGATATAATAGTGTAAAGAGTCTAAACTAAAGCTCTGTCAATAGCCTAGAAAATAGACTATAGTCTAGATTCTAGACTGTATACTAGTCACTTCTATAGTCAATACTATACTCCAGTCTATAGTCTAGATTATTGTCAATTCTTTACTATCGTCCTATATATATTCTTGACTAGAACCAGTGGACTTTATTCTAGACTATACTATATTTTTCACACTATAGTCTATTCTACAGCCTAGCCTATAGTTCAGTCTATACTCTAGACTATACTTCAATATCTCAATTTTATGGCTCACAGTTTACATATCCTAGTATACAAATTCTCAGTGTGTTAACATCACAGTGTATGTAGAAGATTTCGTTGTTTAAATGTTCATGAATTTTCGGGTGTGTACCCAGCAAACAATTTTTTAAAGTGAGCTTACTAAACCAACTGAAACCAAGTTTGTCATATCCGAAGAAATACACCTAGCCTTCTATTGAGCCTGCTGTTCACTCCTTTACCAGAGTTTCTGGTGGGAATCGTCGACATCCATGTGACATTGCATTAACATAAACAATAATATTCTTAACCTTCTGTTAAAGTTAAAAAAAACCTGCTTGATATCAAATTCAAATTTTTACTTATTCTCTAATTTTTGTTAGTATGTTTGCTGGGTATACGCTAGTCCATGCAACTGATATATTTCTAAGTGTATACATTTTTGTGTGGCATAAAAATAGTTCACATTTATCTTTAGCCACTTTTCTTTTGGGGACAAAAACAAATGTGAATGTCCCTTATTTTCAAAAGTAGGGACGGACATACTGTTAAAAATGAAAATTGTACATACACACAGACGTAATCACATGCAAACTAATACAGAAAGCACAATAGCATGTTTAAATTAAATTATGTACCCAGCACACATTTGAAACTGAGGTAATATAAATAAATCGAATATAAAACGCATACAGTCCTTTAAACATTACGAAGAAGACGATCTTTAGATGTTACCGAAAAATATATTATTTGGGAAGTGAATACATTTGCGAATCATTTCTAAGTTTTTGCTTGGTTAATTTAAAAAATGTAAACGATTTTTGGAGAATATCTTCTTATATCGAATTCAAATATTTGAAGTCATGTTTGCTATGGTAAATTCAACTTTAATCACAAATTGAAGAAAATTTTACTTTTTTATGTTTGAAAATCCTTTATGAATTGTGCTTATTTTCGTTTGTATCGTCACTTGAAAATGTAGGATTTTCCATTCGTTATGTGTGCATATATGCAGACATGTATACATTTATAAATGCATCAAAAAAGGACTTCATTGTGATTGTTATACAAGTTGTTACTCCATTGTGGGACATAATGTAAGTAAATTTGTATCTTTTAGTCATTCCACATGCGAAATGATTAAAGGAGTCGTGATCAACTGTCATCGTACTTCTCATAGCTATCTAAAACCTAAAAGTTATAGCCCATTCCTGGGCTGGACTATAGACTAGACTATGGACCAGACTATATACTAGACTATAGACTAGATCATAGACTAGACTATAGACTAGACTATAGACTAGACTATAGACTAGACTATAGACTAGACTATAGACTAGACTATAGACTAGACTATAGACTAGACTAGACTAGACTAGACTTACTATAGACTAGACTATAGACTAGACTAGACTATAGACTAGACTATAGACTAGACTATAGACTAGACTATAGACTAGACTATAGACTAGACTATAGATTAGACTACAGACTAGACTATAGACTAGACCATAGACTAGACTATAGACTAGACTATAGACTAGACTATAGACTAGACTATAGACTAGACTATAGACTAGACTATAGACTAGACTATAGACTAGACTATAGACTAGACTATAGACTAGACTATAGACTAGAATATAGACTAGACTATAGACTAGACTATAGACTAGACTATAGACTAGACTATAGACTAGACTATAGACTAGACTATAGACTAGACTATAGACTAGACTATAGACTAGACTATATACTAGACTATAGACTAGACTATAGACTAGACTATAGACTAGACTATAGACTAGCCTATAGACTAGACTATAGACAAGCCTATAGACTAGACTATAGACTAGACTATAGACTAGACTATAGACTAGACTATAGACTAGACTATAGACTAGACTATAGACTAGACTATAGACTAGACTATAGACTAGACTATAGACTAGACTATAGACTAGACTATAGACTAGACTATAGACTAGACTATATACTAGACTATAGACTAGACTATAGACTAGACTATAGACTAGACTACAGACTAGACTATAGACTAGACTATAGACTAGACTATAGACTAGACTATAGACTAGACTATAGACTAGACTATAGACTAGACTATAGACTAGACTATAGACTAGACTATAGACTAGACTATAGACTAGACTATAGACTAGACTATAGACTAGACTATAGACTAGACTATAGACTAGACTATAGACTAGACTATAGACTAGACTATAGACTAGACTATAGACTAGACTATAGACTAGACTATAGACTAGACTATAGACTAGACTATAGACTAGACTATAGACTAGACTATAGACTAGACTATAGACTAGACTATAGACTAGACTATAGACTAGACTATAGACTATAGACTAGACTATAGACTAGACTATAGACTAGACTATAGACTAGACTATAGACTAGACTATAGACTAGACTATAGACTAGACTATAGACTAGACTATAGACTAGACTAGACTAGACTAGACTATAGACTAGACTATAGACTAGACTATAGACTAGACTATAGACTAGACTATAGACTAGACTATAGACTAGACTATAGACTAGACTATAGACTAGACTATAGACTAGACTATAGACTAGACTATAGACTAGACTATAGACTAGACTATAGACTAGACTATAGACTAGACTATAGACTAGACTATAGACTAGACTATAGACTAGACTATAGACTAGACTATAGACTAGACTATAGACTAGACTATAGACTAGACTATAGACTAGACTATAGACTAGACTATAGACTAGACTATAGACTAGACTATAGACTAGACTATAGACTAGACTAGACTAGACTAGACTAGACTATAGACTAGACTATAGACTAGACTATAGACTAGACTATAGACTAGACTATAGACTAGACTATAGACTAGACTATAGACTAGACTATAGACTAGACTATAGACGAGACTATAGACTAGACTATAGACTAGACTATAGACTAGACTGTAGACTAGACTGTAGACTAGACTATAGACGAGACTATAGACGAGACTATAGACTAGACTATAGACTAGACTATAGACTAGACTATAGACTAGACTATAGACTAGACTATAGACTAGACTATAGACTAGACTATAGACTAGACTATAGACTAGACTATAGACTAGACTATAGACTAGACTATAGACTAGACTATAGACTAGACTATAGACGACTATAGACTAGACTATAGACTAGACTATAGACTAGACTATAGACTAGACTATAGACTAGACTATAGACTAGACTATAGACTAGACTATAGACTAGACTATAGACTAGACTATAGACTAGACTATAGACTAGACTATAGACTAGACTATAGACTAGACTATATAGACTAGACTATAGACTAGACTAGACTAGACTATAGACTAGACTATAGACTAGACTATAGACTAGACTATAGACTAAACTATAGACTAGACTATAGACTAGACTATAGACTAGACTATAGACTAGACTATAGACTAGACTATAGACTAGACTATAGACTAGACTATAGACTAGACTATAGACTATACTATAGACTAGACTATAGACTAGACTATAGACTAGACTATAGACTAGACTATAGACTAGACTATAGACTAGACTATAGACTAGACTATAGACTAGACTATAGACTAGACTATAGACTAGACTATAGACTAGACTATAGACTAGACTATAGACTAGACTATAGACTAGACTATAGACTAGACTATAGACTAGACTATAGACTAGACTATAGACTAGACTATAGACTAGACTATAGACTAGAACTATAGACTAGACTATAGACTAGACTATAGACTAGACTATAGACTAGACTATAGACTAGACTATAGACTAGACTATAGACTAGACTATAGACTAGACTATAGACTAGACTATAGACTAGACTATAGAGTTTATTAGTTATAAAAAGTACCGAAATTGTTATAAAGTGACCCCCTTATTCATAAACAACATTTTATTTTATAAGAGGTTTATAAAACAAAATTTCCATACGAAATTTGATTTATAAATCGTTTATAAAATGAAATTGTGTTTATGAATAAGGGGGTAAGTCTATAAATAGTCTACACACCAGAAATTTGGTGTTATCGAAGACTAGACTTTTGATAAATATTTTATGTTTAAAATGGAATGTAAAAACGCATTTTCATACTGATTGCTAACATCTACCTAATGAAAACTTAATAACTCCAATAAAAATGATAATCTCACAAAAAAGAAACATACAATCGTATTCTCTAATTGTAAGTCTTAAAAGTTAAAATGGAAATCTTTCTTTGATTTTTCAAACATGTTTTGCATACATTAAATTTCTTGTGTGAAGAAGTAATTTATTACGATTTGTGTCTTCCAGAATTACGGGTTAAATTTCATTACGTTTTATTAAAAGCTTAAGGATGTTTAAAAGGACATGCATGTAGCATTTATTACATTTCTTTTATACTTTCATTTCTATGTTTTCATTCTGTCTTTTTGCAGGGATTTCCTGTACAAAAGTTAACTGCAGACGAGATTCATACAATCACAAGTGAGCAGAAGGCCACTTGTAATTGATTTAAAGACTAGTAAAAAAAAAAACGAATTAACAAAAACAAATTTAAGAATTTAACATTTATTTTATGTTATTAATATGTGTGTTTATAATTTTGATATTAAAAAATTTGGATTTAAATCATTCTTTAGTTTTGAATATAACTGGTCCCCTTATTATATTCTGCTGCAAGCATTACGCTTCCCTTTCTTGCCCTCTTTAAGCTGATTGTATGTTTTATTTCACTTACGTATGTGTGTATGTGTTTGTATAACAAAAGAATTTGTCTGAAAATATTCATTTCGTTTTTGTACGTTAAACTCAAAAGGATCTTTAACTAACCAGAAAAATGTCCAGAAAAAAAATTGTTTCTAAGAAACACAACAAAAACAAATGCATACTAGAGTGCCATAAGTGGACACACAAAAAAGTATAAAAATACACACAACTCCATATCATGTTATACAAAAATTCCAAAAAGGACATCACATGAGAAAACAACGATGCACCACATAAAGACTTTAAGGAAAAATGGAGAAAATTTGTAAATAGTATTCAAAAAAAGTTTCAAATAACTAAAACTTATTAACAGACTTTGTTAGACTAATTTCAATAATGTCGCTCTGTTAAAGTCATCTTATATAAAACTTGTTAAATATTGTTGTTGTTGTTGCCTATTGTAAATAATATTTTTTTCAACACTTTGTCTGTAATAAATAATTTTATATTATTTTCTTTTATATAGTAAAATATGATTTTATAATGTTTTATTTTTTCGCTAGATTTAATTTCTGTATATGTCTTTATGGTTCTTTATGCTGAGTCACTTTCCAAAGATTTCTCTATACGAATTTATAGTTTTCTCAGCAAATCAACAACTTACAGACATACATTTGTTTTAGTAATTTATGATGGAAGAGCGTAGGTCGTAATATAAGTGTGAAGATAGAAACATATTAATATTATTTATGTTCACCAGCAGACAAATATGAATTTTTTTTTATTAATCTGCGTATATATAGTTGTGTTGTGTATATAGTTGTATTCTTGATAAATGTCAAAATTCTGCCCATAGTCCTGACTATAGTCTATAGTGTAGACAATAATCTTTAGTCCAGAATATAGTTTATAGTCGAGACTGGCTATAATATATAGTCCAGACTATAGTCTATGGTCCCAAATATATTTTATAGTCCAGATTATAGTCTATAGTCCACACTGTATTCTATAATCCAGATTATAGTCTATAGTCCACACTGTGGTCTATAGTGCAGATTATAGTCTATAGTCCACACTGTGGTCTATAGTCCACACTTCCAGGCTATAGTCTATAATCCAGAAGATAATAATCTATAGTCCAGATTATAGTCAAGACTATAATAGTCTATAGTTCAGACTATAACTATAGTTCAGACTATATACTATAGTTCAGACTATAGTCTATAGTCCAGAATATAGTCCATAGTCCAGACTATAGTTAATAGTCCAGACCATAGTCTATAGTCCAGACTATAGTCAATAGTCAAGACTATAGTCTATAGTCCAGACTATAGTCTATAGTCCAAACTATAGTATATAGTCCAGAATATAGTCTATAGACTACAGTCCAGACTATAGTCTATATAGTCCAGAATATAGTCCATAGTCCAGAATGTAGTCTATAGTCCAGACTATGGTTTATATTTCAGATTATGGTCTATATTCCAGACTATACTCTATAGTCCAGACTATAGTCTATGCTCAAGGCTATATTCTATAGTCCAGACTATAGTCTATAGTCCAGACTATAGTCAATAGTTCAAACTATAGTCTATAGTCCGGAATATAGTATATAGTCCAGACTATTGTCTATAGTCCATACCATACTATGGTCTACTATAGCTTGGACTATAGACTATAGCCTGGAATATAGACCATGCTCAAGGCTATATTCTATAGTCCAGACTATAGTCTATAGTCCAGACTATAGTCAATAGTTCAAACTATAGTCTATAGTCCGGAATATAGTCTATAGTCCAGACTATTGTCTATAGTCCATACCATACTATGGTCTACTATAGCTTGGACTATAGACTATAGCCTGGAATATAGACCATAGTCTGGACTATAGACCATAATCTGGACTATAGACTAATGTCTGGACTTTAGACCATAGTTTGGACTATAGTATGGTATGGACTATAGACAATAGTCTGGACTATAGACTATATTCCGGACTATAGACTATAGTTTGAACTATTGACTATAGTCTGGAGTATATACTATAGCTTGGACTATAGACTATAGTCTGTAATATAGACTTTAGTCTGGACTATAGACTATAGTCTGAACTATGAACTATATTCTGGTCCAAGCTATTGTATATAGTCCAGCCAATAGTATATAGTTCAGCCAATAGTCTATAGTCAATTTTTGTTAAAGAAATTATCATACAACCTTCGCATATTACAACATAAATATGAAGTGTAAATAGTATGTATGAAACCAATTCACATGTAAGTAAAGTACAATACTTGTTGTAACTTTTCATACAACAGTTAAATACGTTATGGTTTAGCAAATGTCTGCTGATAACTTGCCTCGAACTAACTTAATTTCATAAAATATTTTAAGTTTTTGATTCAATTCCAAATAGAGTTTTAGCAAACTACACACATACATAATTCTACTAACAACTATAAAATAATAAAAAAAAACAAATAAACAAAAATTATAATAAAATGAAAATAATGTAACTTGCGAAATTTCTAAAAGAAATTTTATGGTTGTAACAACTTTGTTAAACATAAATTTTAACGAGTAATAGTTGTTGAGTAAATTTACGTAGAACCACAGTTACTAACCGAGAAAATATATAAATTATTATTACTGCATATTCCAACAACTACAATAACTAACTATAATAATTTCTAGTAAAAATAATAAATATACTTAGTAGAGTGACTTGAAGTAATAAATACGTGCGTGTAAATCATTATTACATGTTACAACTGAGCCGAACTGAACGTTTGTTTGGGGCCAAAATGATTTTGAAAAAGTTTTCGTGCCAATATGTCGTTTTTTTTTATTACTTTCTGTTTAAATTTTATGAGTGTGATAATTGTTTCGTTTAGTTCAAAGAAGATGAGAAAGATGTAATTTAAGATTTTTTAAACGTATTCTGCGATCCTTACAAAATTTTTGAAAGTGGTCTAAATTTAATGAAAGAAATATTTTATCAATGTGAAAGCGTAACTTCTAACCACATGTGTCTTTTTATAAAAAGAGAAACAAATCAATTTTCAATATATTTTATCTAAGTAAATATTAACTCATATTTCGTAATATATTTTGGTTAAATACGCTTTATGACATCCGCAATAACAGTGACAGAGAGGCAAAAGAATTGAAATCTCAAATCCACATTGAAAATTTATTTGCATGGACTTCGAGGCACCAAAATATACTGGAAAAAAGTTTGACATTCAAATGTATTAGGGTGTCCTCTACTACTAACTAACTAACTAACTAACTAACTAACTAACTAACTAACTAAACTAACTAAAACTAACTAACTAACTAACTAACATAACTACTCTACTAACTAACTAACCTAACTAACTAACTAACCTAACTAACTAACTAACTAACTCTAACTACTAACTAACTAACTAACTAACTAACTAACTAACTAACTAACTAACTAACCTAACTAACTAACTAACTACTAACTAACTAACTAACTAACTAACTAACTAAACTACTAAGCTACTTAACTAACTAACTAACTACTAACTAATAACTAACTAACTCCTAACTAACTAACGACTACTAACTAACTAACTAACTACTAACTAACTAACTAAACTAACTACTAACTAACTAACTAACTACTAAATAACTAACTAACTGAACTCACTAACTACTAACTAACTAACTAACTAACTAACTAACTAACTAACTAACTAACTACTAACTAACTAACTAACTAACTAACTAACTAACTAACTAACTAACTAACTAACTAACTAACTACTAACTAACTAACACTAACTAACTAACTAACTAACTAACTAACTAACTAACTAACTAACTAACTAACTACTAACTACTAACTAACTAACTAACTAACTAACTAACTAACTAACTAACTAACTAACTACTAACGAACTAACTAACATAACTACCTAACTAACTAACTAACTAACTAACTAACTAACTAACTACTAACTACTAACTAACTAACTAACTACTAACTAACTAACTAACTAACTAACTAACTAACTAACTACTAACTAACTAACTAACTAACTAACTAACTAACTAACTAACTAACTAACTAACTAACTAACTAACTAACTAACTACTAACTAACTAACTAACTAACTAACTAACTAACGACTAACTAACTAACTAACTAACTACTAACTAACTAACTAACTAACTAACTAACTACTAACTAACTAACTAACTAACTAACTAACTAACTAACTAACTAACTAACTACTAACTAACTACTACCTAACTACTAACTAACTTAACTAACTAACTAAAATAACTAACTAACGAAACTAACTAACTAACTAACTAACTAACTAACTAACTAACTAACAACTAACTAACTAACTAAACTAACTAAACTAAGTAACGAACTAACTAACTAACTAAGTAACTAACTAACTAACTAACTAGACACTAACTAACTAACTAACTAATCTACTAACTAACTAACTAACTAACTAACTAACTAACTAACTAACTAACTAACTAACTAACTAACTAATACTAACTAACTAACTAACTAACTAACCTTAAAAAAACTAACTAACTAACTAACTAACTAACTAACTAAACTACTAACGAACTACTAACTAATACTAACTAACTAACTAACTAACTAACTAACTAACTAACTAACTCACTAACTAACTCACTAACTAACTAAAGGCACCTCCCATATAATTAAATATGAAAATTGGTATATCTAAGAACCTATTAAAGGTACAATTCAAAAATTTTGCTCGAACGACTTTGACATCCATGTAAACACTTGGGTAATAGATATACTGGCGAGATTTTAGGGGCGTAATATCTCGCATATAAATTAAAAATAAAAATCGTTATAATCGCAAGTTATTAGAGCTAGAATCATCAAACATTGATGAGAACATTTAGGAGAAAAGTTTTCGAACTTTTATTAGTGATGCTTGGCATCTCCCATATGAATTAAGTACACAAATTTGTATATATGGGAAAATATTAGAGCTAAAATCCTAAAATTTGGCACGAAGGACTCTGACATTCATGTAATATTTGGATAATACCTTGACAAACTTTCAATAGGTGCTTGCAACCCATTGAGCTAAAATCTTTAAAAATTGTAAAGTGGGTTGTTTATTTATAATGATTTTGGGTAGAAAAGCACAAAAAAATATTTTAAAAAGAACTACCCTAATACACATGTATATGTATGTACGTATTATTTCACACACATGTCTATAAAGATATGTATTTATTATGAATGATTTGATGCTAGCTACTATTGCTGTATTACAAACAGAACCCAAACCCAGCAATTGCCATAAAATTTAACTAGAAATCAACCACAAATGAAAACAAAAAATCAAAAAACAGAATGTAAAATAAGAGTAACAGAAAAAAAGCATTACTAAATATTACTGTGAGATGAAAAGAATCCTTATAAAGACAAATATAGTAAAAGAAAATATGAAAAAAGCCGACATCTGCATACGCAGCAGGATGTGGTCAAGATGGCGGCATGTGCATGGACGCCGTAATCTACGTAATACACACGCACTAACACACTTTTACACTGACAATAAGTATCAGGGATTGCTGAAAAAGGGGCTTTAGGCCTCTCTTAATATATTTGTATTTAAAATGTAAATTCTTTACAGAATTTTTTGGCTTCAGTTCTAAATACTTTTTGTAAAATGGGTATTACTTTAGGCATCGAATGAGTGCTAACCTTACTCTCAATTTTGTAGAAATCTTATTAGAAAATATCAACCAAACCAATTACGACTAAAATGTTTCGAATTAGGCCTATTAAGAGGCCTTCCCCGTTTCACTATTCTCCTGTCTGGCATGGAAAACGAATGTGTAAAATTGCTACAAGCTGTGTTGGAAAAAAAAATATGAATACAAAGGGAATTGCATACAAATCGTATTGAATATGTAACATTTTCTATTTGTTTAACAAAAGCTGTAACAATAAAGCTGATCAAACGGTTTTATCACAATTCGATATACACATAAAGCGAATTGATTAATCCTCTACACCGTATAGAGAGTAAATAAGAAATGTATACAAATATAAGATATGTATAACAAGGTTAAAGGAAACGTCCAAAATATGGCAACTAAACTTTCAAATCTATGATCATATGATCATGAATCATAGAGTCTTATGAGGAGCTCCGTCCATTGCAGTTCCACTGAAATCTAATAACGTTTTTCCGAAATTTCTTTGAATTTTGTTCAATTGTTTTCATAAAGTTTACATACCAATTATAAAACTTAACATCACTACTATTGCTCACTTCTTATCCTTAGTTATCAGCATATTAAAAAAGAGACTTCTCCAATGTTAAATGGGAAAAATGGAGAACTAATAAAAAAAACGTAACATATTTGTTGAAAGCAATATGCATACTTTGGGTGGCAGCCTATTATAGGAACAAAATATGATGTTCTGAAATTTTTTTGTGAATATTCTAGAAACCTATCTGAGAAATCTTCCTTAATTCCAAATGGTGTCTATATAAGGAAATAAATTTCGTAAAGATCGTAAGACTATAGTCTATATTATAGTCCAAACTATAGTATATTACAGTCCTGACTACAGTCTACATTATAGTCTATACTATAGTCAAGACTATATTCTATACCAAAGTCAAGACTATATTCTATACTGTAGTTAAGACTATACTATAGCCAAGACTATAGTCAAGACTATAGTCTATACTATAGTCAAGACTATAGTCCAGACAATAGTCTATACTATAGTAAATACTATAGTCTATACTATAGTCAAGACTATAGTCTATACTATGGCCAAGACTATTGTCTATACTATGGTCAAGACTATAGTCTATACTATGGTCAAGACTATAGTCTATACTATGGTCAAGACTATAGTCTATACTATGGTCAAGACTAAAGTCTATACTATGGTCAAGACTATAGTCTATACTATGGTCAAGACTATAGTTTATACTATAGTCAAGACTATAGTCTATACTATGGTCAAGACTATAGTCTATACTACGGTCAAGACTACAGCCTATATTATGGTCAAGACTATAGTCTATACTATAGTCAAGACTATAATCAAGACTATAGTCTATACTATAGTCAAGACTATAGTCTATACTATAGTCAAGACTATAGTCTATACTATAGTCAAGACTATAGTCTATAATATAGTCAATACTATAGTCAAGACTATAGTAAATACTATAGTCAAGACTATAGTCAATACTACAGTCAAGACTATAGTCTATACTATAGTCAAGACTATAGTCTATACTGTAGTCAAGAATATAGTCTATACTATAGTCAAGACAATAGTCTATACTATAGTCAAGACTATAGTCTATACTATGGTCAAGACTATAGTCTGTACTATAGTCAAGACTATAGTAAAGACTAAAATCTATACTATACTCAAGACTACAGTCAAGACAAGACTATAGCAAAGACTATAGTCAAGACAAGACTATAGTCGAGACAAGACTATAGTCTATACTACAGTCAAAGATTAAAATCTATACTATCGTCAAGTCTATACTATAGTCAAGACTATAGTCTACACTATAGTCAAGACTATAGTCTATACTATAGTCAAGACTATAGTCTATACTATAGTCAAGACTATAGTCTATACTATAGTCAAGACTATAGTCTATACTATAGTCAAGACTATAGTCTATACTATAGTCAAGACTATAGTCTATACTATAGTCAAGACTATAGTCTATGCTATAGTCAAGACTATAGTCTATACTATAGTCAAGACTATAGTCTATACTATAGTCAAGACTATAGTCTATTCTATAGTCAAGACTATAGTCTATACTATAATCATGACTATAATTTATACTATAGTCATGAATATAGTCTATACTATAGTCAAGACTATAGTATAGACTATAGTCAAGACTATAGTCTATACTATAGTCAAGAATATAGTCTATACTATAGTCTATACTATAGTCAATATGACTATAGTCTATAATATAGTCTATACTAACCTCTATAGTCTATAATTAGTAAAGACAATAGTCTACGTTATATTCCATACTATAGTGTAGACTCTACACTTTAGTCCTATATACTATAGTCTATACGTCAGGACTATAATCTATACCATAGTCCATACTATAGTCCAGATTATAGTCTATGTGTAGAATAAGAAAGAGAACAGTATATACTATATTTGGTTCAGACTAAATCTATACTATAGTCTATACTATAGTCTATAAGAATTTATTTTCGATTTAGGCCTATTATAATATGTGAATATTCTCAAAATGTCTACCACTCTAATAAAATGTAACTATTGAACAGAAAAAAAATGTATGATTCGTAATAAAAAGTACACTCACCCCGAAATATCTTGCGTTTGCCAGCAATCTGTAGAGGCAATGAAACGCCAGCATCCAATTGCAGAACAACACGAGGAGGTGTAGAAGTAGTTGCTACAGCAGCCGTTGATGAAGATGTCGTTGCTGCTGCCGATGTAGATGAGGACGACGATGAAGAGTTTGAGGCCTGAGTTGAAGCAGTTGATTTTATGCGTAATGGAGAATTTTGTGAATTTGCCAACGATGACTGATGAAGTTGTTGCTGAGTTAGATGATGCGAATGATGATGATGTTGTTGCTGAAGATGGTGATGAAGTTGTGCCTGATTTTGTTGGTGTTGTTGTGTTGCAGCATGATATTGAGCTGTTACAGTTAACGGATATTGTGAAGGATTTAAACAAACTGTATTTTGTTGCTGCATTATGTTGTTGGGGTTAGATGTTGATGCAGTTGATGCTTGATTTGTTATTGGCGCCAGGGGTGTTGTAATTGTAACAGCTGTTGGTGGTGGTCCATGAGCTGGACATATTGAACGTAATTCACCATTAAAATCCATATAAATGGGTGTTGTTGTAACTGTGGCTGTAGCATTGTTACTGGCTGAATTGTTAGGTTCTAGCAAAGGCCAGGAGGTCACACCACCACCACTACCTCCTGTACTACCAACAGCCGATATTAAATGTATCGGTAGAAGATGGTGATGCTGGTGATGGTGAGAGGCCGGATTTGTTGCGGCCACATTAATAACAGCAGTAGCAGCTGTTGCCGTTGATGATAAATTGCCATTATTATTTGTTGCTGAAGCTGCGGCAGCAGTTGGCAGGTGTATGTGGGGCATACCCTGACCTGCTAAAGAGGCAGCAGACATTGCCAAAATATTTTGAGCACAGTGTTGTTGATGGTGATGTTGTGGATGAGTGGGATTATGGGTCTGTAAAATATGCTGATGTTGTGGTGGTGCTGGTGACGGTTGGAGTTGCAAATGATGATGCTGTTGAGCTAGAAACAATTGCTGTTGTTGTTGTGAGGGTGACACCTGTTGTTGTTGTTGCAATAGATGCTGTTGATTTGCTGTATTTAAGCACAAAGCTTGCAACATGTTGTTGGCCAAAATTTGTTGTTGTTGTTGTTGCTGCTGCTGCTGCTGCTGCTGTTGGGCATTCTGGTGATAGTAGATGGTGGTTTGCTCATAATTTACTAAAGTAGCTGAGCTGGAAGCTCCGCTTGTAAGCTTGGCCTCTTTACTTTTATTGGCTGCTGGCTGAAATGGCGGTGCCAAAGGTGTCAACTTAGACTTTAAAGCCTTCAAAAGAGTTTTGGTAGGCGTGGCTGTTTTAACACTAACCGTGGGTTTACTTTTCGTCTTAATTTCCCGTTTTTCGACACGTTTCGTTTGAGTCAATTCCCGCGATACATCACAATTTAAACTTTGCATTAAACGTTCCGCTGCAGTTATACCCGTAACACGCGCCGTATTGTTATTATCATCCACACTACGATTGGATGTCGAAGCATTTCCCGAACCAAAACCCGAACGTTTACTACGCTTAAAGGGTGAATTACCCACCGAACAGGATTCAGATTTCGTTTTAAATTGTGTAGACTTCTTAGGTTTACTCGTTTTATCATTATTATAAAACGCCTGAGCATTATCAATGACTTGATAGCTTTCGCCAATAAAGGCCACCAGTTCAGAGCAGGAGAAATTTAAAGAAGGATTGACATATATGGGTGTCGAAGCCTGTATATTTGGGAGCCACTAGGTAATTCTAGTTGGGCATTGGCTTCCTCCTCCGTCTCCTTCGATTCAGTTTCAGTTACATTTGCCAGTTGTTCCTTTAAATTACCTTTACACTCTATAGCATTTCTGCACTTCACATTATTAGCGGCAGTATGTTTACCCTCACAATTATTATCGATAACTTGTTCGATTATGCGAAAATTTTCAAAATCTATTATACGTTCCTCATACACACAGCTGCGTGAATAATTTGGCAGGTCACTCTCTTCAATATCGTCAGCTGCATAGTCATCACCATTATCTGGAATATCCTCATCATCCTCTCCATCTCTCTCGTCATCATCATCAGATTCCTTATTACCACTACTGCTATGATTACTAAAGAATCCATTTTCCACAATCGACAATACATGATGAGCACCATCCTCACCATTACAAAAACACACGCAATCATTAGAAGAGCATTCTAAATTACCATTTTCCATGTTTGGCGATATCTCGACTTCATGAATGGCAATGGTAGAGCTGTTCTCGTTTAATAATTCCTCACAACTTCCAGATTTTTCATTTCACTTTCTGCATTAGTACAACTATTTTCATAGATTGTATTCTGTAGTGGTAATTCTTTAATTATCTTATCATCATTAATCGCATTAATTTTCGCCTTTAATTTAATTGTTTCGCACTCATTGTCTTCCTGGCTACCAGCTTGTATTGTATCATTTTCTTCGCTTTGTTCCCCGTTAGGTTCCCTGCCATTTATTTGTAAAGCTATCGTTAGTTTATTGTTTTTCCTATAAAAAAAATTATTAAAAATTATTTCATTTAATATTAAAGCGAAGGTAAAATTTTAATAAAATCTGATACAAAAATTTATGTCTACATGATAGACTACTGTAGAGCCTTGAACTATATTAGAACTGGACTAGAACGGAACTTGAACTGAACTAGAACTGAACTAGAACTGAACTAGAACTGAACTAGAACTGAACTAGAACTGAACTAGAACTGAACTAGAACTGAACTAGAACTGAACTAGAACTGAACTAGACTGAACTAGAACTGAACTAGAACTGAACTAGAACTGAACTAGAACTGAACTAGAACTGAACTAGAACTGAACTAGAACTGAACTAGAACTGAACTAGAACTGAACTAGAACTGAACTAGAACTGAACTAGAACTGAACTAGAACTGAACTAGAACTGAACTAGAACTGAACTAGAACTGAACTAGAACTGAACTAGAACTGAACTAGAACTGAACTAGAACTGAACTAGAACTGAACTAGAACTGAACTAGAACTGAACTAGAACTGAACTAGAACTGAACTAGAACTGAACTAGAACTGAACTAGAACTGAACTAGAGAACTAGAACTGAACTAGAACTGAACTAGAACTGAACTAGAACTGAACTAGAACTGAACTAGAACTGAACTAGAACTGAACTAGAACTGAACTAGAACTGAACTAGAACTGAACTAGAACTGAACTAGAACTGAACTAGAACTGAACTAGAACTGAACTAGAACTGAACTAGAACTGAACTAGAACTGAACTAAACTGAACTAGAACTGAACTAGAACTGAACTAGAAGAACTAGAACTGAACTAGAACTGAACTAGAACTGAACTAGAACTGAACTAGAACTGAACTAGAACTGAACTAGAACTGAACTAGAACTGAACTAGAACTGAACTAGAACTGAACTAGAACTGAACTAGAACTGAACTAGAACTGAACTAGAACTGAACTAGAACTGAACTAGAACTGAACTAGAACTGAACTAGAACTGAACTAGAACTGAACTAGAACTGAACTAGAACTGAACTAGAACTGAACTAGAACTGAACTAGAACTGAACTAGAACTGAACTAGAACTGAACTAGAACTGAACTAGAACTGAACTAGAACTGAACTAGAACTGAACTAGAACTGAACTAGAACTGAACTAGAACTGAACTAGAACTGAACTAGAACTGAACTAGAACTGAACTAGAACTGAACTAGAACTGAACTAGAACTGAACTAGAGCTGAACTAGAACTGAACTAGAACTGAACTAGAACTGAACTAGAACTGAACTAGAACTGAACTAGAACTGAACTAGAACTGAACTAGAACTGAACTAGAACTGAACTAGAACTGAACTAGAACTGA
>NW_023996022.1:55000-65557 GCF_015586225.1 Lucilia sericata | reverse complement strand
ATGACTAGGACTATGACTAGACTATGACTAGACTATGACTAGACTATGACTAACTATGACTAGACTAGACTAGACTATGACTAGACTATGACTAGACTATGACTAGACTATGACTAGACTATGACTAGACTATGACTAGACTATGACTAGACTATGACTAGACTATGACTAGACTATGACTAGACTATGACTAGACTATGACTAGACTATGACTAGACTATGACTACATATAGACTATGACTAGACTATGACTAGACTATGACTAGACTATGACTAGACATGACTAGACTATGACTAGACATGACTAGACTATGACTAGGACTATGACTAGACTATGACTAGACTATGACTAGACTATGACTAGACTATGACTAGACTATACTAGACTACTGACTATGACTAGACTATGACTAGACTATGACTAGACTATGACTAGACTATTGGACTAGATCTATGACTAGACTATGACTAGACTATGACTAGACTATGACTAGACTATGACTAGACTATGACTAGGACTATGACTAGACTATGACTAGGACTATGATACTGAGACTATGACTAGACTATGACTAGACTATGACTAGACTATGACTAGACTATGACTAGACTATGACTAGACTATGACTAGACTATGACTAGACTATGACTAGACTATGACTAGACGAGACTATGACTAGACTATGACTAACTATGACTAGACTATGACTAGACTATGACTAGAACTATGACTAGACTATGACTAGACTATGACTAGACATGACTAGACTATGATAGACTATGACTATGACTAGACTGACTAGACTAAGACTATGACTAGACTATGACTAGACTATGACTAGGACTATGACTAGACTATGACTAGACTATGACTAGACTATGACTAGACTATGACTAGACTATGACTAGACTATGACTAGACTATGACTAGACTATGACTAGACTATGAATAGACTATGACTAGACTATGACTAGACTATGACTAGACTATGACTAGACTATGACTAGACTATGACTAGACTATGACTAGACTATGACTAGACTATGACTAGACTATGACTAGACTATGACTAGACTATGACTAGACTATGACTAGACTATGACTAGACTATGACTAGACTATGACTAGACTATGACTAGACTATGACTAGGACTATGACTAGACTATGACTAGACTATGACTAGACTATGACTAGACTATGACTAGACTATGACTAGACTATGACTAGACTATGACTAGACTATGACTAGACTATGACTAGACTATGACTAGACTATGACTAGACTACTAGACTATGACTAGACTATGACTAGACTATGACTAGATTATGACTATGACTAGACTATGACTATGACTAGATTATGACTATGACTAGACTATGACTATGATTAGTTATTTAGTTCGGTGGTTGGTTGGATGGTTGGAGTTGCGTAAAGCTATACTTTACATAACTTGAACTAAACACTTAACTGTACATGTGCTTCGTCTCCTTCATTTAGTGCCGGTTCGCACAGAGCATTTTTTTGGGAAACAGTTTGTGTGTCAGAAAAAGAGAACTAAATATCAACCATTTCACTCTCCCACACACAACATCAAAAGTTTCCCAAAAAAATTTCCCAGTGTGAACCGGCACTTACATGTATTTTTTATTCTGATTGCCTTTATGATATAATAGAGTTGACCTCACCATAGCACTGCTGTCAGGATCAGTTCATGTACGTTTTTAACGAAGTCAATTTAAGTTTTGCTTCAGCTACCTTCAACCTTTAAAAACTCTTATTTACTTCTGCTAGAATAAATAATCATTTCTGCACTTTACTTACTAAACCTAAAGAAAAGTTAAAAAATAGTGAATAAAATAAAGTTTAACCGAAGAAGATGGTGAGCCACCGCAAGTGAACATTTTTAAATGAGTATTAAAGTAAACACTATTAAGGCCACAAACGTTAAAATACTTGGTTTATTAAAAAATAGAACATAGATTTTTTTTTCCAATAACAAGGTGTAGAATTGAAAAAGGTTAAGGTAATATTTTCTTTGGAAGATAACTTCTCCTAAAGGTTAAAAGTTTAATAGAAAGTGAATTATAATTACTGTTTATGTTAACTAAAATATCTAATGGGTGACAGTGAAACTAACTTTAAAACTAAATATATAGGAGGTAAATGTTTAAAGATAATAAACAGCAAACAGTTTGACTTTATAATGCAAGTAATAAGGTAATCACCGAATTTTACTCTGGTTGTTAATTTCTTTACTTGCTGTTCTCTTTTCCCCTGTGAGAAAATATCACTATTTAATGAAGTGTAAAGTGTACCACTGCGTATACTTGATATTATATAAACACAAGTAAATGTTACATTCATCATACCACACGGTGTCCAACTATTTTCTCAACACAATACCCCTAAAGTTTTCTAGTCTTTTTGGAAGTATAAATAAGACAAAACACAATGCAAATAAACAGATGTCAACAACAAAATGAGCAGTTTTTAAGGACTTTTACAATAATGATAAACGAGTGTATATTTATCAACTGGATGTTGGCTTTATTATAATTGTAATGAATATGTTTTGTCTCATTGTAACTTGTTTGTAGACTGCCACCGAAGTCAGAATGCAGGACTCTTATTGAAGATTTTTATTTAAATACCAAGAAATTAATGAAATTTTCTATACTTTATATACCTTAGGTATGGAGCAGACTGTAACTCCTTAAAGCGAACGAAATTTTAACAGAAGAAACTTTGCTGTAAACTTAATTAAACATTACTTGTATGTAAAATACACAGTCAGACTTGCTATTAGTACAAGTATTGCAGTAGAAGTAAATACAACCTACTTTTAGGTGTTAGTCAAACATCACAAATTTTATTATACTCTAGGGTTATATTGGAAAATTCAATAAAGAAAATTTAATTTAAAACGTTTATTAATGAGATTCGAATAATTTGAAATTCGTTATTAAGTTAAGAGGGAAAATACCGAGCAAAAGCAAACACAAAAGTTAAAATTCTTAAAATAACACTAAAATTTAAATGTTTAAATTTCAAAAATTGCTTATGAAACTTAAAATTCCATAAAACTTTTTTCTAGCACAATAAAAGTATGTTTCTTGTAATCTACTTTAAAACTTTACTTATTTCTGATTTTATAAAATTCTTCATAAAATTAAACTACTTTCTAAATCATAATAACTTTTTAATTAGTCTACTGGTTAATTCACACAAGGAAAAACTTACAAAACTGTTTAAGAGATTTTCCTTTTTGCTATCGTTTAAATGCAAAATTTCCCTCAACTAAAGCATACTTTCCCGCATCCAGTGAAAATAAAAAGATTAATTAATAAACTTTATTAACTGTAACAGAAATGAACATAACTTAGCTTTTAGTCAAAAACATTAAAGAAAGTTGTGTTTAAGTTAATGGAATTAAAATGAGAAAACACACAAACAATTACAAAATCAAAAGGAGAGAAAAGTAAAAGTATAACTTTAAGGTAAAATTAATAAAGAAACCGTTAAAATATCAGATTAAGTTATGTTCTAGTTCAGTTCTAGTTTAGTTCTAGTTCTGTTCTAGTTCTGTTCTAGTTCAGTTCTAGTTCAGTTTTAGTTCAGTTCTGGTTCAGTTCTAGTTCAGTTCTAGTTCAGTTCTAGTTCAGTTCTAGTTCAGTTCTAGTTCAGTTCTAGTTCAGTTCTAGTTCAGTTCTAGTTCAGTTCTAGTTCAGTTCTAGTTCAGTTCTAGTTCAGTTCTAGTTCAGTTCTAGTTCAGTTCTAGTTCAGTTCTAGTTCAGTTCTAGTTCAGTTCTAGTTCAGTTCTAGTTCAGTTCTAGTTCAGTTCTAGTTCAGTTCTAGTTCAGTTCTAGTTCAGTTCTAGTTCAGTTCTAGTTCAGTTCTAGTTCTAGTTCAGTTCTAGTTCAGTTCTAGTTCAGTTCTAGTTCAGTTCTAGTTCAGTTCTAGTTCAGTTCTAGTTCAGTTCTAGTTCAGTTCTAGTTCAGTTCTAGTTCAGTTCTAGTTCAGTTCTAGTTCAGTTCTAGTTCAGTTCTAGTTCAGTTCTAGTTCAGTTCTAGTTCAGTTCTAGTTCAGTTCTAGTTCAGTTCTACTTCAGTTCTAGTTCAGTTCTAGTCCATGTCTAGTTCATGTCTAGTTCAGTTGTAATTCAGTTTTATTTATTTATTTATTTAATAGAAATTTTTTTACAATTTTATCATAAATACAAAAAGTTATATTGCACAGATTTGGCTTTGCCTTATATCTTAAGTTTTATATTTAATTAAAGAAAATAACAATTGTAAAGAAATAGATTAATAATACTTTGAAGGAAAACTATAAACAAAAACCTTCAATATGAGGAAAAATTCAGTTTTAGTTTTTGGATGTTTTACTCTTATTCAAATAATATATCAAAAATGACTCTGGCTATTGAATAAATGCAGACATAAGTAAATATTTGTGATTCCAGAGAACAAAATTGGTGGAGGACCGCTTAGTGTTTATATGTCTCTTTTGAAATTTGTTTAGTTATTTTTAGATAAGATTGTTGTTTTTGTTTGTATAATAATAAAATACGTCTTTTTAGCCAATTTAATTCATTATCACGAGCATTTGCCCAAACGCCTAAAAGCATACTTCATTATCAATTCCATGTTATTTTTACAAATGTTTACATGTTTTAAAAATGATTTAATTTGTGTTTTATTAATGGGTGATTTTCGACAAAATAAATACAAAAACGTATGCAAATATAAGCTGAAGCAGAATTAGAATGATTGGCACGCAATCACTGTAAACTGTTTTGCTAAAAAATATTTTGTTTGTTCTGAAAGAAGACAAATATAAAAGGTTTCTGAATAAATTTATAAAATAGAAGAATTGTTAAATAAAGTCCGCAAATTTTATGTTCTTGTTAAAACAATTTCTTTTAATTTTAAATATAGAAATAAGCAATAACTTTTGGAAGAAAGACAACACAATTGTCCCGCTATCAATTTAAGGATTATAAAGAAAAATGGCGAACAAAACTTTTAAAATGAGAACAACCTTATAAATCTTTCCATCTACTTGGAATGTTATAAAGAATATCTGTTAAAAACTTTATGAAAAAATTCAAAGAAAGGCAAACATTTCAAAGAAATTTAAAAAGAAAACAATTGATTTTATATTTTAGTTTTAAACCTTTAAATTTTAAGATTAAAATGTTCTTTTATGTATATATCGAAATACAATTTAAGTATACAATTTTCGAAGAAATTGATTTCTTTTCTAAAGACAATAATATTATTTTGTTAAATTTTTTTATGAATAATTTAGAAACACTACCTCTACTTTAACTTATAAGTAACTTATATATATATATATATATTATATAAATCGACAACATTTGGTTTTATTTCAAATTGCAATTCAAACACATACTTTAAATCTGCGGAAATGTAAATTACGGTAACGGTGCGCTTAGGTTCATTTAAAACCATAAAATTCTATTGTTCCCAAAGGAAACATACCACTTACTTTGGGAAATGTAACCAGAATACATATGTTTTACAATGAAGGCAATTTTATTGTCACTAAAATCCTTTTAACTAAAAGTATTACACGCATTTGTTTGAACAGAGTTTAAAATAAAAAAAAATTACGAAAACACAATAACTCCAGCAAAAGTTTGCTCTACAAAGGAGTTTTAAAATTCATATAATGGGCCTTACGAAATACAATCAGCGATCTTAGTTATAGAAGTAAACATGCCAGACAAGTCATGCCTATAATCTTGACTACAGAACAGTCTATAGATTTGACGACAGAACAGTTTATGGTATTGACTATAGAACAGTCTACAGTCTTGACTATAGAACATTTTACAGTCTTGACTATAGGACATTCTATATTCTTGACAACAGAACAGCCCACAGTCTTGACTATAGAACATTTAATAGTCTTGACTATTGAATAGTCTATAGTCTTGACTATTGAACAGTCTATAGTCTTGACTATTGAACAATCTATAGTCTTGACTATAGAACAGTCTATAGTCTTGACTATAGAACAGTCTATATTCTTGACTATAGAACAGTCTATAGCTTTGACGACAGAACAAACTATGGTATTGACTATAGAACAGTCTATAGTCTTGAATAAAGAACAGTCTATAGTTTTGACTAAAGAACTGGATATAGTCTTGACAAGAGAACAGTATATAGTCTTGACTATAGAACAGTCTATAGTCTTGACTTGAGAACAGTATATAGTATTGACTATAAAAGAGTCTATAGCCTTGACTATAGGATAGTCATAGATGTTACTAAGGTCTATAGTCTTGAATATAGACCGGTCTATAATCTTGACTATAGACCGGTCTATAGTCTTGACTATAGAACAGTATATAGTCTTGACTATAGAACAAAGTATAGTCTTAACTATAGAACGGTCTATAGTCTTGACTATAGAACAGTCTATACTCTTGACTATAGAACAATCTATAGTCTTGACTACAGAACTGTCTATAGTCTTGACTATAGAACAGTTCATAGTATTGACTATATAACAGTTTATAGTCTTGACTATAGAACAGTTCATAGTATCGACTATATAACAGTTTATAGTCTTGATTATAGAACATTCAATAGTCTTGACTATATAATAGACCATGGTCTTGACTATATAACAGTTTATAGTCTTGACTATATAACAGTTTATAGTCTTGACTATAGACCAATCTATAGTCCAAACTATGGTAGAGTTTATAGTCTTGACTATAAAACAATCTATAGTCTTGACTATGCAGCAGTTTATAGTCTCGACTATGCAGCAGTCTATAGTCTTGACTATAGATCAGTCTATAGTCTTGACTATAGAACAGTCTATAGTCAAGACTATTAAACAGCCTATAGTCTTGACTATTGAACAGTCTATATTCTTGACTGTAGAACAGTCTATAGTATTGACTATAGAACAGTCTCTAGACTTGACTATAGACCAGTCTATAGTCTTGACTGTAGAACAGTCTGTAGTCTTGACTATAGAACATAGACCAACTATAGACCAATCTATGGTCAAAACTATGGAAGAGTCTATAGTCTGGACCATAAAAAATCTATAGTCTTGGCTATAGAACAGTCTATAGTCTTGACTATAGAACAGTCTATAGTCTTAACTATCCAACAGTCTATAGTCTTGACTATAGAACAGACTATAGTCTTGACTATAGAATAGTCTACAGTCTTGACTACAGAACAGTCTATAGTTTTGACTATAGAACAGTCTATAGTCTTGACTATAGACCAGTCTATGGTCTTAACTATAGACCAGTCTATAGTTGACTATAGACCAGTCTATAGTTGACTATAGACCAGTCTATAGTTAACTATAGACCAGTCTATAGTTGACTATAGAACAGTCTATAGCCTTGACTATAGACCAGTCTATAGTCTTGACTATAGACCAGTCTATAGTCTTGACTATAGACCAGTCTATGGTCTTAACTATAGACCAGTCTATAGTTGACTATAGACCAGTCTATAGTTAACTATAGACCAGTCTATAGTTGACTATAGAACAGTCTATAGCCTTGACTATAGACCAGTCTATAGCCTTGACTATAGACCAGTCTATAGTCTTGACTATAGACCAGTCTATAGTCTTGACTTTAGACCAGTCTATAGCCTTGACTATAGACCAGTCTATAGTCTTGACTACAAAACAGTCTATAGTATTGACTATAGAACAGTCTACAGTCTTGACCATAGACCAGTCTATAGTCTTGACTATAGACCAGTTTATAGTCTCGACTATAGACCACTTTATATTCTTGACTATAGAGCATTTTATAGTCTTCACTAGATATCACTTTATAATCGTGGCTATAGACAAACTTATATTCGTGATTATAAATCAGTATATAGTTTTGATCATAGCCAAGGCTATTCACTGGTCTACTGTAAAGACCAGTGTATAGAATTTTCTACTAGAATATAGAATTTTCTACTAGAATTTTTTCCTCTATTTGAGTGCTAAATTTAATTATATAAACAGCAAATGTTTTCAGAAATTTTTCACTTTCGTTGGCAAGCACTGAAGATTGTTTAAAGAAAGGAAATTCCTTATGTTTCCTTATTAACACAGCAGGAGTTTAAAAGCATAAATTCTAACAAAAGTAATTTAATATCATGTCCTAATATTTTATGGCAAATTGTACATTTTAATATTTTGACTTAATAAATTGTTTTGAAAATGTTTGTAGCTGAGGGATATATAGTTTATTTGTTGGTTACATGCTGAGTTTACATTTGTTGTTTTGAGAGTTATTTTAAGTACTAATAAGTAAAGATTCTGAAACTACAAAATAATGAAAAAGGAATTGAAGAAAAATAGCAACTGATGGGAAAACTAAATTCCTGATCTTTTTCTGAAGTTTCGGTTCAGTTATATGTTTGTGTTTAGCTGATATTAAGACTAAATGAACAGAACTCAGAAAAGAAACATAAAACTTTTATTTATATTCTCTAAAATGAGATGGCATTTTTAAAAGTTTTAATGTAACTGTAATAGTTTTAGAGTTGTGGATGTTTTGCTTCAAATTCCCTGAATTAATAATAATCATACATCTAGTAGTACAACAGTATATAATATATATATATATATATATATATATATATATATATATATATATATATATATATATATATATATATATATATATATATATATATATATATATATATATATATATATATATATAACTACGTTGTACTCAAGAAAAATAACGAAAAAGTTATTTTAATATCGAATAGAAAACATACACCTAATGTTTCGTAAAACGAAATTCAAATAATTTAAATTTCACTTTAATATTTCTCCAAACATTTTCGATATTTTTAGTATTTACTCATAATATTTTAATATTAAATTTCTCTTGAAAGCTTAAAATTCAACTTTTAGTCAACCCTCATCTACATAGTGGTGGGCTGTTGCAGGAAAAATATGCTGAAATAATGTAAATCATATGCAAAAAAAATTTTATAAAATGACGTGAATAGCGTTTGTTTTTAAATTTAAAAATAAATTTCAACCACTTTTATAGGAAAATCTGTCAAGAACAGCGAACGTGAATGTTGTAATAATTTATTTTTATTTCAAAAATAGAATTTATGTAAAATGTCTGAAAATACACATAATATAAGGAAACAAACCAAGACAAGTAGCACTAACTGTTCACTAAAAATATGTATTATTTAAATGTTTTCTATACAAAAGATTTTAGAAAACTGAAAATACGTTTTAACAAGTTCTCATATAGAAATTTAAATAACAGCATCTTGGCATATAAAACCATAATAGACTCTTAACTCACACACAGAAATAGTCCCCTTCCTAAGATAAACTTTAATAAAGTTATTAAAAAGTCTACTGAAAACGTGTTGTGACACGAATTGTATACAATACATACATATGTATGTGTATAGGTATGAAATATATAGATAACAAGAATATTTAATTTACAAAATTTGTATATAAATTTTACTTATTACAATCATTTATACAAATCACGTAATATGTATTGTACTTTTATTATAATGGTAGGAGTTACGTTGAGATTTTGGAAACAACAGAAAATTCTGTCTCAAAAACGTTCCTTGTTGTTGAATTAATAATCTTTACTTCCGAATTATATTTATTTTTTATCATTGACGTCATTTAATGAATTAGTTTACATAAAATTTCAGGACACGTAATTATTCTATTAAAGTGTACCTATATACTGCTGTCTGCCCTTGATGATACAGAGATAGCAAGTTAAAGAAGAACAAAACAATATAAAAATTTAGTAGTTTTTAAAAAATTTATTAAATTTGAGTAAAATGAATGTCTGGTTATATTCTAGTTTACTGTGAAATTTATTCTTTAGTTTATAGTTTTATCGTAGTGTTGTTTTCAGTATTTCTAATAATCTAAAATATAATCGTAATCAGTCTAGTTCATATTCTAGGTAGTAATCTAATTCAATATCCAGTACATTGAACTCACAGTCCACTTCATAATCTATCTATTCATATCTATGGCCACGGCCATAGACTAATTCGCAATCAAGTTTGTTGGCTAGTTCTTAATCTTCTTCATAGTATATTTATAGTATATTTATCTAGTTCATGGTCTAATTTATGATATAGATTATAGTCTAATTCATGGTCTAGTTAATAGTAAAATAAAAACTAGATTTTTCTAAATTTTTTATTTTAGTGAATAGTTATGACTTTTGAAGCATCAAATGAAAATATTTGCTATTAGTCATTTGAGGCGCATGAATGTTATTAATAAAAAACTATCACTCATACGTATAACATCAATATATGTACATTATTTGAATAGAAATAAAGCAGTTGCAGCTGATTAGAGGGTAATAGTATTGAAATGTCACAATTCATTTTAAATCCACCTCTTTTAACATTAGTACTATGTGCAGGAATACATTTTGCAGTATAATCGTGTCACAGAATATAATTTTGAAATGTATTTGGTTTAACATTTCAAACCAATAGCTAATAAATATCAAAATGTTTT
>NW_023996022.1:0-52500 GCF_015586225.1 Lucilia sericata | reverse complement strand
TTATTTTATCATTTGTTTTTAGTCATATGGAGGTTTCCAACTTCAGTTTAGGATCACTTCTTAGTAGCTTTGCATATGTACTTCACGAGGGTTTGCTTTTGACGCTCTACAGTTTCTCTTTCCTCATATGTAGACATCTGTTTCTTGCCTTAAAATAGAATAGAAATAATACAAGTATAACTTTAGTGTCCATTTAACATTATGATATAACAAATTTGTTAAAGAATTAAAAAGTTTGCGATTTTCTTCAAACATAGTAGTAATATTTGTATTTATATTTAAAATTTTAATCTTTTTATTGTTTAATATTTTCGTTTTTCTTTTAGCCATATTGTCAATATTTCATTTTTCTTTTGTTCGCATTTGGTGTGGCCTTAACTCATCCATAGCACATAAAATTACTATTTCATTGTTCATACATTTAAACAGATATGGCCATATGGTCAAAACACAAATGTATAACTCCTCAAATATGACCTCTGGAGAGCTCAAAGTTTGCTAGGTCAAACAATATTTAGTTGCCTCAAATTATGCCAAACTGTTTTATACATATGTTTTTGTGAATATGTATTTGAATATTTGTTTTTATATACGATATGGATTTGTCTACGTTTTATATAAAAAAGCAGATAAAATATTTGAGAAAAATTTATATAATTTGAAACTATTAAATTTTAACTCCCAAAATTATGCAATAGATAAAATATTTTTTTAAAGCTTAATAGTTAGGTTAAAATAGTGTTAAATTAAACATTTTATTAATGTAAAAATTGAAGAAAGAAAAACATTTCTGCTTAACTGAAACATTTTCTCAACAAATTTCAAAATATTATCATGCAAACTTCATTTGTTCCTAAACCTATGTTTCCATTAAGAATAACTATACTCATACTAACCATGGATTTATTCATTATGAGGAGACTTCTCCTACTGTTATCGTTGTAGCCGCTTCATAGGAATTTAGTGTGCTCAACTACTGTTCCATTATTCTTGTGGCTACTTGGTATTCTCTCATCATAAATATTTATTTCTACCAAATCTGTAAGGGTATCCGCTTGTGGCTTTCCAACAATCCAATAAGCTCTTCGATTTAAACTATTAGTTGATATCATCCTTAATGCATTATAGATGTAGAAAAATATGTAATGGACTTTTCTTTTCAACGCATATCTTTATATCCATTTTGTCTTCCTATATAGCCATTCGAGTAATAACAGATTACCATATGACCAGATTGGTCTAATGTTTCGCTTGATTAGGATCGCCTATCTGGAACTATTGTCTCACACTTCCCAATAAGTCGTGTTCCGGTATGTGAAGGGTACATCTGGTATTTGTGTCCTGTAATAGAATCGATAAAAAGAAAATAGAATTTAATTTTTCCTAAAGAAGTAAATTTTAACTGGATTAATACTATATCCTGTTGGTAATGTGGCGAGTCAAGTCATACTCTAGTCTTAGTGTAGTCATAGTCTAGTCATAGTCTAGTCATAGTCTAGTCATAGTCTAGTCATAGTCTAGTCATAGTCTAATCATAGTCTAGTCATAGTCTAGTCATAGTCTAGTAAAGTCTATAGTCTAGTCATAGTCTAGTCATAGTCTAGTCATAGTCTAGTCATAGTCTAGTCATAGTCTAGTCATAGTCTAGTCATAGTCTAGTCATAGTCTAGTCATAGTCTAGTCATAGTCTAGTCATAGTCTAGTCATAGTCTAGTCATAGTCTAGTCATAGTCTAGTCATAGTCTAGTCATAGTCTAGTCATAGTCTAGTCATAGTCTAGTCATAGTCTAGTCATAGTCTAGTCATAGTCTAGTCATAGTCTAGTCATAGTCTAGTCATAGTCTAGTCATAGTCTAGTCTAGTCATAGTCTAGTCATAGTCTAGTCATAGTCTAGTCATAGTCTAGTCATAGTCTAGTCATAGTCTAGTCATAGTCTAGTCATAGTCTAGTCATAGTCTAGTCATAGTCTAGTCATAGTCTAGTCATAGTCTAGTCATAGTCTAGTCATAGTCTAGTCATAGTCTAGTCATAGTCTAGTCATAGTCTAGTCATAGTCTAGTCATAGTCTAGTCATAGTCTAGTCATATAGTCTAGTTCATAGTCTAGTCATAGTCTAGTCATAGTCTAGTCATAGTCTAGTCATAGTCTAGTCATAGTCTAGTCTGTCTAGCATAGTCTAGTCATAGTCTAGTCATAGTCTAGACATAGTCTAGTCATAGTCTAGTCATAGTCTAGTCATAATCTAGACATAGTCAATTCATATTCTGGACATGGTCTAGTCATACTTAAACTGTATTCTTAAAAAAATTTGGCTTTTACTTACCGAAACGTTAAGGTCAATTGTGCATAAACCCGATATCCTTGTATGGCCTTGGGATCAACAAACACAATACCTTGTAGGATGGAGGAACTATTGCCAGACAAGGTAATTTCACGTGTAGGTAAATACAAAGTTAAAACACAATTCGGTGATGTTTTCTTATAAACACGTTGAGTGCCATAATCATCTTTATGGGTCAGACATCTAAAAGTGATAAAAAGGTTGGAATTAAAAAGAAATCTTAACAATGCTATGTAAAGACTGCAAACAAAGTTAAGGTATTTGTAGTCTGGTTGGATCTTATAAAGTAAATTGTGTTAAAAAGGATATTTTATCATTATCCTTTCAAATTCATAATTTTTGACATGTTTTTCACTTTTACATTTTAAACACCCACCTTAACATGAAACCATCCATCATGTACCAAAATGCATTTTATGATTTCATCACCATAATCTGCTTTTGTATATTTAGTGTCCTGATTGATGCATTCAGTGGCCCTAAAGTGTTGCAAAAATAAAACAAAACCAACAAAAATGTTAGACATTTTTGCTGGAAAATAGCAGAAAATTTATGTGGAAAATTTTTGTTAATTAAATTTTTCTGAGCAAAATATAAAATTGTTAAAGTGACTGAAATATGGATGAAAATAGCAGGATGTCATAGATAATTTTCAAATTGTTAAAGGAAAGTAATGCTTACTAAAAGGACACATAAGCCGTTATAATCACATGTTGAGATAAAACTTCCCTGTTAGTTAGATTAAAAACATTTAATAGTAGAAATTTTTCCATTTGTATTAGGAAGGATATTTGAAAGGATTATCAAAATGTAATATATATATTGATTTTTTTAAAGTAATTCCTGCTGTTTTAAAATAGAAATAATTTTTCTATTAAAAGTGTTTCAACCAATATGCTTATGTGTATGTATTTTTTGTGTGTTTTATTTCGAAATCAATCAATGTTCGAAGTATTTGCATAAATATTTAGTATTTTTTCAAAACTTTTTCTCTTGGATGCCGTATACAGAATCACTACAGAAATACATATTTCTGCCAAAAAAACAAAACAAGAGTAGAAAACGTATATTCAAAATTCTACAACTAGGAATAAAAAGTTCAAGGATACAGCTGAAGGTTAAACGAATTAATGAGTTTAAAAAGACTTTTGTACTAAAAATGCGGAATTTATGTCAACGTGTATTGTTAAAACATTTTAGGAAATTTAAATTTAACAAGACTTTATGATAACAATATTTATGGAAAATAGAATATGTTAAAACTGAAGATAAACTGGAGCTATAGAAGCCAAACTGGGGCTATACAATGGGCCTTTACAGTAGCTTATTTGGGGCTATATAGTGTGCTTCTATAGAATCTACTCTGGGACTATATAACGAGCTTCTGTAAAACCCAAACTGGGACTATGAAATGAGTTTCTGTAGAAGCTAAACTGGGACTATATAATGAGCTTCTAAAGAAGTTAATCTGGGACTATATAATGAGCTTCTATAGGAGCATAACTAGGACTATATTATGAGCTTCTATAGAAGATAAACTGGCACTATATGATGAGCTTCTAGAGAATCTAAACTATGACTGTATAATCAGCATCTATAGAAGATAAAGTAGGGCTGTAGAAGCTAAACTATGACTGTATAATGAGCTTCTATAAAAGATAAAGTGGGACTATATAATGAGCTTCTATAGAAGTTGAACTGGGACCAAGAAATGAGCTTCTATAAAAGCTAAACTGGGACTATATAATGATCTTCTATAGAAGATAAAGTGGGACTATATAATGATTTTCTATAAAAACTAAACTATTAGGGCTATATAATGAACTTCTAGAGAAGATAAAGTGGGACTATATAATGAGCTTCTATAAAAGCTAAACTGGTGCTATATAATGAGCTTCTAGAGAAGATAAACTGGAACTATATAATAAGCTTCTTTAGAAGCAAAACTAGGACTATAAAATGAGCTTCTATAAAAGCTAATTTGGGACTATATTATGAGCTTCTATAAAAGCTAAACTAGGACTATATAATGAGCTTTTATAGAAGCTAAACTTAGGCTATATAATGAGCTTCTAGAGAAGATAAAGTGGGACTAAATAATGAGCTTCTATAGACGATAAACTGGGACTATATAATGAGCTTCTGTAGAGGCTAAACTAGGACTATATAATGAGCTTCTAGAGAAGATAAAGTGGGACTAAATAATGAGCATCTATAGAAGATAACCTGGGACTATATAATGAGCTTCTGTAGAGGCTAAACTAGGTCTATATAATGAGCTTCTAGAGAAGGTAAATTGGGACTATATAATGAGCTTCTATAGAAGCTAAACTAGGACTGTATAATGAGCTTCTATAGAAGATAAAGTGGGACTATATAATGGGCTTCTGCAGAAGCTGAACTTGGACCACGAAATGAGTTTCTATAAAAGCTAAACTGGGACTATATAATGAGCTTCTATAAAAGCTAGTTTGGCACCATATAATAAACTTCTATAAAATCTAAGTTTGTACTATATATTGAGCTTCTATAGAAGCAAAACTAGGACTATATAATGAGCTTCTATAGAAGCTGAACTGGGACCATGAAATGAGCTTATATAAAAGCTAATTTGGAACAGTATAATGAGCTTCTATAGAAGAATAAGTGGGACTATATAATAAGCTTCTAATGGACAGTATTTTTACCTATACTAAGACTTTATTACAAACATTTTAAAAAGCTTAACAGGGACTATGTTGTGACCCTCTATTGACTGAGATTGTATAATGACCCTCCTTTAATCCTACTTAGTATAACTGGAGTCAAACTGTGCTTATATAAAGACCTTAGATAGTAATCAAGGTAGGACCAAATTAGTGGCTTATATAGTAGTTTGATTTCATTTAATTTTTGAATAAATATTTCCAACTTTCTGTTAAATCAGTTTGATTGAACTTTTACCAAATTCCCTCCTCTTCATTTCTCTCAGTGTACCTTTCATTGAACTCATTGATTTCTCCATTTACCAAATCCAACCAGAGTATTTCACTACGAAAACTGACACATGATGAACGTTTTCTAGAGCCATGTTGCAAATGATGTTGTTGGTGTTCCTGTTCAATGCCACCACCATCATTACTGCCTTTCCTCTCGGCCGGTGTTGGTGTTTGTGGAGAATGTTGTTGGGAATTATTGCTGCTACTGCTACTGCCGCTGTGACCACTATGATAACGTGGTATATTAGGGAAATCCAAAAATTGTGATAATCTCTTGCAACGACTGCGGGGGCAATGAAGGGAAAAAGGTTTTTGTTGTTTTTTTGTGGGAGAATAAAGAGAGAAAGGAAATAATTGTAGCTGAAAGCTAATTTTTTTTAGATATTGTTGAGTAATTATTTGAGCATGTCTTGCTTAAAATTTAATCATCAATTTTGTTTGATGTTAAGCTGGGTGTATGAAGTTGGTTGGTGGGGAATTTTCATAAATATTTAATTATAAATTTTATTCAGAAAATAAACCACAAATATGTTTTTTAAGAAGTAAATAAATATATTACTATTAGAAGTTTGTTATTAAATATTAAAAGCTTTACTTGTCTTTTAAAGTAAAGTTGATGGTTGGTTAGTTATTTACAGGTATTTAAAGGAGTATTGAAATACTTAATAATATTTTGGTGTTTTATTATTTACAAATAAATTTATTATGGTTTTAGCTTACTACGTGTTTTTAAATTTTGCCAATCGCTTGTATAGTTCTGCTGCTATATAGCATTTTATGCCAAAACCCTGCAAATGATATTAATCATACGCCTTGTAGGGCAGACATTTTAAATTAAGATTTATCTTTGAAAAAGTAAGGAGTTTTAGTCAAAAGTTTATTTGTAAATTATAGAAAGTAAAGTAAAATTAACATTGTTTAACTATAAATGCTAAAAGATTGAACATTTTCTTAATAAATTTAAAAAATTGTGACATTTTAGAAATCTTGAATAAATAAACTGAGGTTTACATAGGCTCAAAATGTAAAAGAAGATTTAAGTTGTAAAATTTTTCTCATTACTGTTACTGCTTATAGTCTTAGCTTTCTACAGCTTTTTCAATTTTTCAAATACCATCATTAGTTTCGAAGTTATGGAGTAATTTGTATGTCTTCCTCTTAATATCAATCATATGTTTAGTTGGACAAACATTTTAAATACAATATTTTTAAAGAAAATTTCAAAGATTTTGTAAGCGAAGTTTAGGAAAGTAAAAATTATATGGTTTTCTTATGAATTTTAATTATTTCTTCATCAATATAAGTTTGAAAACACAATGTTAGAGATTTTAGGAAATTTTTTGACAACTTTTATATCCAACAAACTCATGAACTTGTTGCAAGGAAAATATTTCTATTTTGGAACTAATTTTGTAAAACTGTAAAAAAAGATTTCCTAAATGCTGCAAAATCATTCTTCTTTATGTCATGTTTCCTCGGAAACCTTTAAATAAAAACTATTTAACCTTCTGTTAGTAACAAGACTATTTGCTTTCCCATATGTGGTCTTGTTGATAATTGCCTGTAAATAAATTGGTTGGAGTTGTTCAAACAACTAGTTGTCCTCTTTGACTATTCAGTTTCTTTTATTTTTTCTGGTTTGCCAAGTATTTGAAAGCCAAGTAATCAATATCTAAAAATTGTCGTGCTGTAAACAGGAAACAGCAGAATATGACATTATAAATATATAAAAGAGTCCAAACATCTGTTTACAAACAGTTGCAAATTAGTTTAGAGTTTTTGTTAAGACTTTTAAGAACAACAAATAAAATTATTTACCAAAGTATATTTTCTTAAAATCTTTCTGGTATTTTGTAATTTTTTACAGGATTACAAAGTTGGTTCTTATTAAATACATATTTAAAATTTTATTATTTTTATTTACATTTGGCATTATCTTCCCTGTAAAAATATTTATTTTTAATAATTTTCTCTTAAAAGACTCTTCAGCCACTTTTTTATAAATATCATGTAAATATTTAAAGTCTTTGGGCAAACAATATAAAGATAACCTGGTGGTATTAAGTCATAATCATTTAAATAAATCCTCTTAAAAGCACATAAAATCTACTTTTTAGAACTTTTTAAAATCCATTTTAGAACTTTTTAAAGCGTCTTCCTTTAACTGCGTAGATAATTTCTAGTGTTTTAAAAAATACAAATCTGAATAGTACACATGTCCAATTGAAGTACAGGTTAGGAAATTAAAACGTTGTGGGTGTAAGTCAAACATTCATCTGACAAATAGTGGGCCTCCTTTAGATTAGTAATTAGTTTACTTTGCTGTCAGACTGGAGATTGTGGGTTCGAATCCCAACAAAGATACTGGTAAAGACCTAGGTGTATCTCTTGGGATTTGATGTATCGTACATCCTTTTAAACTAACTAACTTTTGGGATGTAAAATTACAAATATTTAAAGGTTAAAATTTAATAAATGACATTTTTTCTTCTAGAAAAAAAGAATGTTTTCGAGTCATTGTTATTTGTAAGGCAGACATAACATCGTATTCTTAAGGGACACATACAAAATTATACAAATTAGCATATCTAGCCTATAGTCTAGTCTACAGTCTAGTCTACAGTCTAGTCTACAGTCTAGTCTATAGTCTATACAGTCTAGTCTACAGTCTAGTCTATAGTCTAGCCTATAGTCTAGTCTACAGTCTAGTCTACAGTCTAGTTTACAGTCTAGTCATAGTCTAGTTATAGTCTAGTCATAGTCTAGTCATAGTCTAGTCATAGTCTAGTCATAGTTTAGTCATAGTCAAGTCATAGTCATAGTCATAGTCATAGTCTAGTCATAGTCTAGTCATAGTCTAGTCATAGTCTAGTCATAGTCTAGTCATAGTCTAGTCATAGTCTAGTCATAGTCTAGTCATAGTCTAGTCATAGTCTAGTCATAGTCTAGTCATAGTCTAGTCATAGTCTAGTCATAGTCTAGTCATAGTCTAGTCATAGTCTAGTCATAGTCTAGTCATAGTCTAGTCATAGTCTAGTCATAGTCTAGTCATAGTCTAGTCATAGTCTAGTCATAGTCTAGTCATAGTATAGTCATAGTCTAGTCATAGTCTAGTCATAGTCTAGTCATAGTCTAGTCATAGTCTAGTCATAGTCTAGTCATAGTCTAGTCATAGTCTAGTCATAGTCTAGTCATAGTCTAGTCATAGTCTAGTCATAGTCTAGTCATAGTCTAGTCATAGTCTAGTCATAGTCTAGTCATAGTCTAGTCATAGTCTAGTCATAGTCTAGTCATAGTCTAGTCATAGTAGTCATAGTCTAGTCATAGTCTAGTCATAGTCTAGTCATAGTTATCATGTCTAGTCATAGTCTAGTCATAGTCTGGTCATAGTCTAGTCATAGTCTAGTCATAGTCTAGTCATAGTCTAGTCATAGTCTAGTCATAGTCTAGTCATAGTCTAGTCATAGTCTAGTCATAGTCTATAGTCATAGTCTAGTCATAGTCTAGTCATAGTCTAGTCATAGTCTAGTCATAGTCTAGTCATAGTCTAGTCATAGTCTAGTCATAGCTAGTCATAGTCTAGTCATAGTCTAGTCATAGTCTAGTCATAGTCTAGTCATAGTCTAGTCCATAGTCTAGTCATAGTCTAGTCATAGTCTAGTCTATAGTCTAGTCATAGTCTAGTCATAGTCTAGTCATAGTCTAGTCATAGGTCTAGTCTAGTCTAGTCATCGTCTAGTCATAGACTAGTATAATTTAAAGCATTTAAAATTATGTACTATATTAACTGGGCGTATGAGTGCTATGAATAATTAAATATCACACATACTTTTAAATTCAATGCATTACAAATTATGTTTTGCCCTCATTTGAAATAAGATTTAAAATCGTTGTTTAAGTGTGTTTTCTTAACTTTAACATGGTTCTGGTGAATTCACAAATTGAATTATTGCCTAGTATGTGTTTTAATTTTGTAATAATAAACAATTTCTAACTCTTACGAAATCGTTAAGCAATATACACAATTTTAGTTTAAAGCATCAAGGTTGATGATGATGTATTAGGAACTTCGTTATTAAATATAATAAGATAGAGACTGTGAAGTTTAATTGCGATATAATAACTTAAATATGTTGACTTGTTGACTAAAATATGGGCTAAAAACACCAATTAAAATAAATTGTTCCATAAGAAATAAAATAACAAACATTTTAAGGTGATATTAAGACATTATTTAAAAACAGCGAGAACAATTTCAGATAAGTGGAGTAGGAGTTTACAAACTTAATATCCGTCATTTCAAAAATTAAAACGTGCCACCTTATTTCCAATATAAAACACAAAAAAAAATTTTTTTCGTGTTATGTTTTACAGATTTCTGTTTACATGTACGCATTTTTGTACCAAAGTAAAACCTTTAAATCGTGCAGCACGTTTTATACATATTTTATAGCATCTTTTTGGAGCATGTTTCAGATCGTGATTTCTGTTTTACCAAAGATGTTTAACTTTTGGAAATCGTAAAATATAGTACACATTTCCCTGTTCCAACGTAATACACGCAAACAGAAATCACGAGCTTCATAACTTTAAAGGAATATACGGACACAAAATTTATGACTTCATATGACAGCACATTCATTCGTAGACTTCCAATGTATGCTTGGCGTTTGGTAAAAAAATGTATGTCATTGACGTCATTTGTTATGTAGAAACCGGAAAATAAGATGCAATGCTGATAAGAATAGCTTGTTTAAATGTTTTAGTTCTAATAAACTATACACAAAATGGGGTTGGACTATGACTATAGACTAGACTATGACTAGACTATGACTAGACTATGACTAGACTATGACTAGACTATGACTAGACTATGACTAGACTATGACTAGACCATGACTAGACTATGACTAGACTATGACTCGACCATGACTAGACTATGACTAGACTATGACAGACTATGACTAGACAGACTAGACTATGACTAGGACTATGACTAGACTATGACTAGACTATGACTAGACTATGACTAGACTATGACTAGACTATGACTAGACTATGACTAGGCTATGACTAGACTATGACTAGACTAATGACTAGACTATGACTAGACTATGACTAGACTATGACTCGACTATGACTAGACTATGACTAGACTATGACTAGACTATGACTAGACTATGACTAGACTATGACTAGACTAATGACTAGACTAATGACTAGACTATGACTAGACTATGACTAGACTATGACTAGACTATGGACTAGGACTATGACTAGACTATGACTAGACTATGACTAGACTATGACTAGACTATGACTAGACTATGGACTAGACTATGCTAGACTATGACTAGACTATGACTAGACTATGAACTAGACTATGACTAGGACTATGACTAGACTATGACTAGACTATGACTAGACTATGACTAGAATATGACTAGACTATGACTAGACTATGACTAGACTATGACTAGACTATGACTAGACTATGACTAGACTATGACTAGACTATGACTAGACTATGACTAGACTATGACTAGACTATGACTAGACTATGACTAGACTATGACTAGACTATGACTAGACTATGATACTGACTATGACTAGACTATGACTAGACTATGACTAGACTATGACTAGACTATGACTAGATATGACTATGACTAGACTATGACTAGACTATGACTAGACTATGACTAGACTATGACTAGACTATGACTAGACTATGGCTAGACTATGACTAGACTATGACTAGACTCTTACTAGACTCTGACTATAATTTTCTGCCTTATTTTAATTTTTATTTTTTTCATTTATTGTTTGTACCAACTTGTTGCTTCAAAATATTGCTTAGAGATGTTAACAAATGATTTTCTGTCAGCAAATGTGTTGTTGCCATTAGATTTGTATAGCAGACATAACAACATATTATTAAAGGACTCAGACATAGACAACAAATAATCATGCATATTTATAGGGACAAGTTTAATTTAAAGCATAAAATCCTGTTGAGACAATCTAAAGTAAAATTTTAGAAATGTTTGAGAATATAAAGTGGATTTTTATAGAAAAAACATATGACCAAAAATTATTAAATGGAAACCCTGAAAATATGTTTGCGTATTTGGTGGCTTTTAGTGTGAAATTTAAGACAAAATTGTAAAGAAAGAAAAACAAAAAGCCGGAATGTGTACGTTACTAATTATAGATTAATTTGTGGTTGTTAAACTGTCATTATGTCATGTAATATATTATGTAGTTAGTTCACACAGGATATAATTAATAAATTGTATAATCATGGTTGAATAACTTGATGTATTTTGAATGAAGTTTTTATAGTTGTATGTTTTGTATACAATTCATAATTGAAATGCAAATGTCGTGGTTTGCTTACAAAATAATCTTCACACTATTAATACATTTAATTAAAATTTCTGTTTAGTGGTACGTATACGTTATATACAATTGTTTAAAATAACAATCATACGTCTTGTAGTACAATATGTTAAATTTACATAATTTCTTGTAGAGATGATTAATTTTTATACAAATACTTTTTAACAAGATTTTGTATTTTTCTTGGTACTTATAACAATTATTTACACAAGTTGTCCAAGTTATTTTTTTAAATTTAAAAATTTTTTGAACTGAAATTAAACAACTTACCTGTCATGTTGTTCTGTTTTGTGTTGCTGCTCTTTTTGTGTGGTTTGTGTTTGAAGTTGTTGCTGCTGTGACTGTTTTTCCTGTTCCTTTTCCATTTCAGGTTCATTTTTCTTTTCTTTATCCTTGTCACTAATTTTATCCTTGTTTTCTGTCATGTTGGTCTGATGGTTTTTCTTGAAATGTTTTATTGTTTTTAGGAAATAAATGAATTTCTGTTTGGTTTTTATTATTTTAATTATTTTTGTTATTATTTAGTATTCTGCTGTTTTTTGTTCCCCATTTATATTTGAATTGTTATATCTATTTTATTTTTTAAGAGTTTTACCAATGAATTTAACAAGAAAATTATTTAAATTATTAAGAATGAATTGCTTATATTCACAAAAAATATTTTCATATATATCGATTTACATATTATTCTAAATATTATTCATACTGAATTTCACAGTGAATATAATATTTGTCAATTATAGTTCGATCGATAGATTCCAGCATATGTAAATATTTTACTCTGAGAACTTAATTAGTGTAAGATAATAATACAAACGGACAATATTTGAAAAAAGTCTAAAAACTAAAATCAATTAACTTTTCCAAAGGATTGAGCAACGCTGAATCCATATCTGATTCAGATTTTCACCATCATATCTGAGATTCGAGATATCGTATAAAGGCAACCTTACTAATAAAATGTTCTATATCATATAAAAGTCCGTTCTGTAAGCTTAAAAACATAGGCTTAACATCTGACATACCTTCCTTTTCTTTCAAGATATATGTATAAACCGAAAAAACACATGGCTTTCTGTATATTCATGCTATTTTCTTTGTAAATATTGTTTATAACGAGCGAAAAATACTGTATCCAGAACTACCTTTGGGATGTATCAATCGACTCAAAAACACTTTCTTATTATATTTGACGATGTCTGTCCATCCGTCAACCTCAACGGATGATATCTCGGCAACTATTTTTATGGATACATTTTTTGAAAATTGCAATATATAAGTTTTTCGTAAAATATAGGCGAAATGTATGAAACAAATTTATTGTTGTATCATGCTTTATGTGATGAGATCTCGAAAAATAAGGAAGATATCTCAGATGTTTATTTTAAAGCTGACAGAATGTACTTGCAGACTACAAACAATAATTTATAAATGAAGGTGTCTTGGTACTGTCATAACGTCTCAAAAAGGGCCAAAAAGGCCCAACTCCTTTAGACTAATATTCTTTGGTCGGCCTGTGTAATTATTAAGAAATACAGTTCTTTATAAGTATTTTGTGACCCAACCTTGTAATTAATATTAATCACACGTCCTGTAGTGTAAAACTTAAATGAAAACAAACTAGATTTTAGACGGTCCTATAAACGCGACTATTGTTAGTTAGTTAGTTAGTTAGTTAGTTAGTTAGTTAGTTAGTTAGTTAGTTAGTTAGTTAGTTAGTTAGTTAGTTAGTTAGTTAGTTAGTTAGTTAGTTAGTTAGTAGTTAGTTAGTTAGTAGTTAGTTAGTTAGTTAGTTAGTTAGTTAGTTAGTTAGTTAGTTAGTTAGTTAGTAGTTAGTTAGTTAGTTAGTTAGTTAGTTAGTTAGTTAGTTAGTTAGTTAGTTAGTTAGTTAGTTAGTTAGTTAGTTAGTTAGTTAGTTAGTAGTTAGTTAGTTAGTTAGGTAGTTAGTTAGTTAGTTAGTAGTTAGTTAGGTAGTTAGTTAGTTAGTTAGTAGTTAGTTAGTTAGTTAGTTAGTAGTTAGTTAGTTAGTTAGTTAGGTTAGTTAGTTAGTTAGTTAGTTAGTTAGTTAGTTAGTTAGTTAGTTAGTTAGTTAGTTAGTTAGTTAGTTAGTTAGTTAGTTAGTTAGTTAGTTAGTTAGTTAGTTAGTTAGTTAGTTAGTTAGTTAGTTAGTTAGTTAGTTAGTTAGTAGTTAGTTAGTTAGTTAGTTAGTTGTAGTTAGTATAGTTAGTTAGTTAGTTAGTTAGTTAGTAGTTAGTTAGTTAGTTAGTTAGTTAGTTAGTTAGTTAGTTAGTTAGTTAGTTAGTTAGTTAGTTAGTTAGTTAGTAGTTAGTTAGTTAGTTAGTTAGTTAGTTAGTTAGTAGTTAGTTAGTTAGTTAGTTAGTTAGTTAGTGTTAGTTAGTTAGTTAGTTAGTTAGTTAGTTAGTTAGTTAGTTAGTTAGTTAGTTAGTTAGTTAGTAGTTAGTTAGTTAGTTAGTTAGTTAGTTAGTAGTTAGTAGTTAGTTAGTAGTTAGTTAGTTAGTTAGTTAGTTAGTTAGTTAGTTAGTTAGTAGTTAGTTAGTTAGTTAGTTTAGTTAGTTAGTTAGTTAGTTAGTTAGTTAGTAGTTAGTTAGTTAGTTAGTAGTTAGTTAGTTAGTTAGTTAGTTAGTTAGTTAGTTAAGTTAGTTAGTTAGTTAGTTAGTTAGTTAGTTAGTTAGTTAGTAGTTAGTTAGTTAGTAGTTAGTTAGTTAGTTAGTTAGTAGTTAGTTAGTTAGTTAGTTAGTTAGTTAGTTAGTTAGTTAGTTAGTTAGTTAGTTAGTTAGTAGTAGTTAGTTAGTTAGTTAGTTAGTTAGTGTTAATTTATTTAAGTTAGTTAGGGGTTAATCATTGTTATTTAACTGCAATCTAATTAAGTTTATCTCAAACTCCTTTCGCCAATTCAATTTTATTGAAAATTTTCCATATTTTTATTTCAAAATGCTTTTCAATATCAAATACTTATAAGGTAATATCACGCAATAGTACAGCATATTTCAAGGCTTCTTTCTTTTCTTACATTCCCAATTAAAATATTCAACAAAGTTCAATAACATAACATTCTGTTGACAAGTTTATTTGTATTAGAAAACAATTCAAGGATAATGACATTTAGACAAAAACACACGTTTACATACAATCCACTTTCCCAGCAGTTTTGGGTGTTTTCTAGAACTTTTGATATTGATTATCAATTATTTCATCTCAATAGTTTGGACAAGTTTTGCTCAGAAGAATTTTAGACCAAAGAATCCAAAAGTCTACCCTTTACATTACATTAAAAACAAATATAAGAAGGCAGAGTAGAAAAAATATTTACTATTTGAAAAACTTATTTTTCTATAATTAGCAGGCTTCATACGTAAATTGAAGAGGGAAAGGTTTATTAATTTATAATTAGGTTGGATTATAGGTAACTTAAATGTAAAAGTATACATCCATAAGTTTAGTTAAAAGAAAACATAATTCTTATTGGTTTAAAACTTTTAATTAAATTCATAATATTTAATGAATATTTAAGCTCTTTATAATAAAATGTCTTATTTTATCAGAAGCCTCTATAATAAAATATCACTTATTGTAGTTTTTTATATAATCCTTTAAAATATTCAAAATAATTTTTTATTCAATTATTTTTTCAGTATATTAATTTGCAAATATTGTGGTATCACAGTAATTTGCAAGTGACTCTTAATATTTGTCAGTTATAAAAAAGTTTAAATTAACACAATACTGGTACTAGTAATTATAATTATAAAGAGGACATATGTTAACGATATTGTTCAACTGTTTTTAAATAGAAAGATTTTGGAAATTTTGTAAAAATTATCATTTATGGTAACCAAATTTTTAACTTAATAATTTTTAAAATTTTTCGAGATTTTCCTTAGATACAATGTAATGTATGTAAATGAATCCACCATAATATACACGTGTTCCAATATCCTCTTTTGTTTTTTTTTTTGTCGAAAATATTTCAACAAAAATAACAAAACCATTGAAGAAACAACAATTTGCTCTGCATATTATTAAAATAACAAAAACATGAAAAAATATACTTACATGTATATATAAATATATAAAAGTAAACAGAAAAATCCTTCTTGAGATGAAGGGCGACGAAAAAAATATATACTCACTAACTAAGTCCCTTTTTACAATACAAACAAGCATATGATAATGTTTGTTTACACATATTCAACCACGCGCCTAAAAGCATTAAAAAACTTTACCACAAGTAGAGTAAGAGCAAATTGTAAATTGTTAAAATTTAATAAGAAAATTTTAAAACTGATTAAGCAGGAATTAAATATCTTTAAGCTAAAATTAGTTATTTAAATAAATTCTTCACAATTGTATGAAATACGAACTAGCATCTAAAAGAGATTCCACAGATGAACTGGAACTGAACTAGAACTGAACAAGAAAAGAACTAGAACAGAACTAGAAAAAAATTAGAACATAACTAGAACAGAACTAGAACAGAACTAGAACAGAACTAGAACAGAACCAGAACAGAACTAGAACAGAACTAGAACTAGAACAGAACTAGAACAGAACTAGAACAGAACTAGAACAGAACTAGAACAGAACTAGAACAAAACTAGAACAGAACTAGAACAGAACTAGAACAGAACTAGAACAGAACTAGAACAGAACTAGAACAGAACTAGAACAGAACTAGAACAGAACTAGAACAGAACTAGAACAGAACTAGAACAGAACTAGAACAGAACTAGAACAGAACTAGAACAGAACTAGAACAGAACTAGAACAGAACTAGAACAGAACTAGAACAGAACTAGAACAGAACTAGAACAGAACTAGAACAGAACTAGAACAGAACTAGAACAGAACTAGAACAGAACTAGAACAGAACTAGAACAGAACTAGAACAGAACTAGAACAGAACTAGAACAGAACTAGAACAGAACTAGAACAGAACTAGAACAGAACTAGAACAGAACTAGAACAGAACTAGAACAGAACTAGAACAGAACTAGAACAGAACTAGAACAGAACTAGAACAGAACTAGAACAGAACTAGAACAGAACTAGAACAGAACTAGAACAGAACTAGAACAGAACTAGAACAGAACTAGAACAAATTTAAACAAAAATTTTGTGTTTACATCAAGGCCACATGTGTCCTAAATTCTTAATCTTATTTGTTGGAAAGTTTTTTGTATATTTTGTCCATTATTGTACTTTTACTTTAATATTGTTTTTCTTCACTTAAATCTTTTGTTGTTTTATTATTTTTGTTATGTTTCTTTTTATTGTTTTATTTATGCACAAGGAGTTTTTATGTTTACTTCTTTTGTAGCCATTTTAATGAAATTTTTTCGTTCATTTAATATTGGATGGACTTGTTAGTACTACATTCCTTATAGAAATAAGTATTATTTTATTATTACATTTTGAAGGATCTTTTTAGACAAATACATGATGTATTATAAACTTTATGTAAAATAATTGATATGATCTCTTGGTGTTTTAAGGATTTATGCTTGGCCCCTCTTTTTACATGAAGTTTTGCCGTTTGGTTTGTAAAAGTCAATATTTTGCTATTAATCGTTGTTCTTAAATATTCCTCTAACTTAAACTCTAGCTACTTTTATCAAAAAAATCTGATTTGTTGAGTAAATGTACAAAGTGAAAGTTTTTAGTTTTTGTACCTTTCTAAATGATTTTCACTCATTGTTATAAAAGACTAAACTACAGCATAACGGATGTTAGTCAGACGCTAATCTGACACCTAGTAAAAATAATTTAAAATGTACGTCCATTGGATTGCAGCTTCTAAGCATGAGTAAGTAAAACATATTTGAGATAAAAATTTGCTGAAGGCATCATAAGAACTTATCAATTGAAGGCTTAGCTAAGAATTAAATTAGTTCGAAGACAGCAGCAGTTCGCCAGAAAGCCACATAATTTTGCTAATTTACTTTAAACAGCAAAAACCATCCGCTTAGAATGCAGTACGTAATCAAAGGAGTATTTCATTGCAGACTAGTGCGGGCGTATGAGTACTATTTGATACGTATACGTATGAGTTATATTTGAAAATCAAAAAGTACACATACGCCTTCTGTAGTCTGCAATAAAATACTCCTTTGATTAAAAATACCTTAAAACTGAAGATATTAATATACAAAAGATTGAAATCCAAAGAAGGCAAATAAGTCTTAACAAAACTAAACAATTTTTAAAGCACAAGGTGGAATAAAGAAATTACATATATGCTTAATAAAGCAGCAAATGTATTCAAAGTATTGCAGTTAATCTCACAGTTATATTCCAAATATTTAAAAATTTTAATAAAATATTTGTTTTTCAATCAAACTATTAATTTGGTAGAACTTATCACTTCACTTGGAATTTGTAAAGAATATTTCTTTTGTTGATGAAACTTTCCCCTAAAATTATTTGGAAAGATTTTAGTATTCTTTTATTTCATTTATTTTACTTGTTATTAAAAATTCAGGAACTTTTTTATTGTTTAAAATAATTTCACTTTTTTACATTCTCATTTTTCATTGTTAATGATTAATTGAGTTCAGTCATCAATTTTTAAGCATTACATTTAATTTACTTTTTATTTATTATAAAATTTCTTATTTTATTTCTATTTTTTATAATTTCTACGAATTTTAAAGATTGTTTTTTATGCACGAGACAAACCATCGGAAGTTAAACTGCTACTAAAGTTTCCTGTCTAAGAAAACATGTTTTTATATCTACAAAAAACACATGAAGAGAGCTTAAATGAGAGCACAATAGAAAGCAGGAGCAATACTTCTGCTATTGAGTGTGTCTGTATAACAGTTGTCTGTTGCCATTATCCTTAACATAATATTTATGTGAGAGACTTGTTGACGCATATTTTGAAAATTTCTCATAACAAAACAAAACAGCTGTTTAAAGGATAAAAAGGGCAAAGCTGAGAGACTAATATTAAACAAAATTATAACAGTTTTTCTTTAAAGATAAGTGCTTTGCTAAACAATTGAAATCCTGTCCAAAGGTAAATTTGTTAGCATTTAATTATAATAGTTTAATGTAAAGTATAACAGTTTTGATTAATTTAAAAAGTTAATAAAGGTCTTTTAAGCAACAATCATACTGCTTCTACTGCTGCAAGTATAACAGTTTTAACTGTTATAAAGTTCTATCAACAGTTTGATAATATTGTAGAACTTTTGTTTTAAGTTTCTTATTCTATTATTTCTTTACTTAAATTTGGAATATTTTCCTTCTGATGTTATCCATCTAACAAGCTTGTCTAGTTTAGTTCCTTTTTATCACTCTCTATTCCAGCACATTTTTTCCCACTCATTTAACATAAAATCAAAGGTATTTTAATTTAATCTCTAGACAAAATGCTGCTGTTACATTGTAGCTTTTTGAAACATGTTAAGCAGGAAGTTGCCTTATTTCTTTTCAGAGGAAGTATAAATCTTCTTGTGATATTGTTTCGAGTAAGAGTATTTTATATTTCTTAAGAAAAAGGGTAATCTAATAAAACTCAATAGAAAATGTAACAAGTAAATATGAAATATAATTTCGAATGAAATACAAAATTGTTTGGTATAAAACTACTTAATAGGAAAATCTTATTTGATTACATTATAAAGTCATGAGGAGCCACTTAAAATCAATCCAGAATATTCATGTTTTGTATCCAGTAATATCTTTAAGTGGAAGATAAAATCTTGGCAATTACCCAGAACTACTTGGAAAGAGAACATCTTTCTAAATATTAGAAGCCTTGAAAAGGTGATTCAATAATGAAATTGTTAAAAAATTATATTAAGGGTTTTCATTTAAACGCTTAAGTTTCCCATTTGTGCAAGTGTGCAAGTTTATTCGACTTGTTTCATGAAATCCCTGTTCAAATTCTGTTCAATTACAATATTTGTAAACATTTAAAAACTAAGTCAAACGAAATTAAAAAATAAAAAATTAATTATTTAAACAAAAAATTATGACAAATTGCCAGTCTAAATAGTCACTCAATTGTACAAATCAATTTTCATACAATTCAATTGCGAGAATGGAAACATGCACAGGTTGCACAGTTTACGAGGGTTTTGAACGTTTAAATGAAAACCCTTATTGTTTTTCAATTGACTTCAATATTTAAGTAGGAATGGAAAAATAGGAAGAAACCTTAAATATTCTTTGCTGCTGCGTGATGTGTCCTTTCAGTTATGTTGATATGTTGATATTGAACATGAAAATTACAAAAAAAAAAAAAAAAAATTGACGAAACAAATTCAAAGGCTACCCTTACGTATACTTAATAATATGTCTTCCTTTCGAAGTTATTTTTTTGCTGGGAAATTATATGAAATAGAATGAAATGGTACCAAAAAATCCACTCTTATAAATTGCCATTCCTTCAGCAAATGTGTGGTAATGTGTTTCAAGTTTCAATATTGTATAAAAACCAAAAAGTACCATTTAAAGAAAGAAATCTTCCAAAAATCTTTTCCTGGAGATTATCACTCATAAATAAATTTAAAATAAATCATTGGATTTTAAAATTAAAACTAATGTGTGCTATTACAATTTTAATCTTTATTTAAACTAGTGAAAACATAAGCTTTAGATTTAACGGTTAGTATAACATATCGTTATCACACCGAAAACAATTTAAAGAAAACACGAATTTTGAACTATGTCAGTCTTGTACTAAATGTACAATATTAAGTTTATTGTTACTACTAATCATAATTGTTATTACTTTAATGATACATAAACATAAGTACCCATATTTGTCGATAAACAAACACTCAGTTATAATTCTTGCAAAAGTCCTTAAAACTGTTCATATTGTTGTTGACAGCTGTTTATTTGCATTGTGTTTTTTCTTATTTGCACTTCCATAAAGACTAGCACACTAAGCATAGAGGGTTAAGTGAAAAATAAAATATGTATATATTTTGATGTGAAAATAGTTGTCCACCATGTGGTATGATTGATCTGACTTTGACTTGAGTTGACACAATATTAAGTATACGCAGTGGTAAACTTTGCACTTTATTTCTACATAGTAGCGTATGTTTCCTCAGAAATAATAAGAGAGAGTGCTAAATAGAACAGCAGGTGAATGAAATCAACATCAAAAGTTTCACAAAAATAATTTTCCCTGTATGAACCGGCACTTACACGTATTTTTCGTTTTGATTGCCTTTATAAAATAATAGAGTTGCCCTCACCATAGCACTGCTATCAGGATCAGTTCATGTACGTTTTTAACGAAGTCAATTTAAGTTTTGCTTCAGCTACCTTTAAACTTTAAAAACTTTTACTTAACTTTTGTTAGAGTACATAATAAATTTCTCACTTTTTTTACTCAATCAAAAGGTAAAAAATAGTGAATAAAAGAAAGTAAACCCAAAGAAGCTGGTAAGCCACCTCAAGTGAACACTTTTAAGTGAGTATTTTTGTAAACACAATTAAGGCCTCAAACGTTAAAACACTAGAACATAGATTTTTTTCTTTTAACAATAAGAAGTAGAATTGAAAAAGGTTAAAATAATATTTTCTTTGGAAGATAAGTTCTCCTAAAGGTTGAAAGTTTAATAGAAAGTAAATTATAATTACTGTTTATGTTAACTAAAATATCTAGTGGGTGACAGTGAAACTAACTTTAAAATTAAATATGTAGGAGGTAAATGTTTAACGATAATAAACAGAAAACAGTTTGACTTTATAATGCAAGTAATAAGGTAATCACCGAATTTTACTCTGGTTGCTTATTCCTTTACTTGCTGTTCTTTTTTCCTCGGTGAGAAAATATCACTATTTAATAAAGTGTACCACTGCGTATGCTTGATATTATGTAAACACACGTAAGAGTCATATTCATCATACCACACGGTGTCCAACTATTTTCTCAACACAATAAACAGTTTTCTAGTCTTTTTGGAAATATAAATAAGACAAAACACAATGCAAATAAGCGGCTGCCGACGACAAAATGAGCAGTTTCTAAGGACTTTTACAATAATGATAAACGAGTGTATATTTATCAACTGGATGTTGGTTTTAATATAATAGTAATGAATATATTCTGATTCATTGTAACTTGCTTGTAGACTGCCACCTAAGTCAGAATGTAGGACACTTATTGAAGATTTTTATTTAAATACCAAGAAATTGATGAAATTTCCTTTACATCATATACCTTAGGTGTGGAGCAGACTGTAAGGGTTAATAAACTAATTATTGTTTAACAAACTTCTTAAAGGGATCAAAATTTTGAACAGCAGAAACTTTGCTGTAAACTTAATTAAACATTACTTGTATGTAAAATATACAGTCAGACTTGCTAGTAGTACAAGTATTGCAGTAGAAGTAAATACAACCTACTTTTAGGTGTTAGTCAAACTTCACAAATTTTATTATACTCTAGGGTTATATTGGAAAATTCAATAAAGAAAATTTAATTTGAAAAGTTTATTAATGAGATTCTAATAATTTGTTACTAAGTTAAGAGGGAAAATAAAAAGTTTAATATAAATAATTGAAGTAATAGATCTTGTTACAAAAACCGAACAAAAACAAACACAATTCTTAAAATAACAATAAAATTTAAATGTTTAAATTTTAAAAATTGCTTTTGATACTTAAAATTTCGTAAAACTTCTCTCTAGCACAACAAAAGTATGTTTCTTGTAATCTACTTTAAAACTTTACTTATTTTTTATTTAATAAAACTCTTCCACAAATTAAACTACTTTTTAAATCATAACAATTTTTTAATTAGTCTATTGCTAATTCTCAAAAGAAAAACCTAAAAATCTTTTTACAAGATTTTCCTTCTTACTATCGTCTAAATGCAAAATTTCTCTCAACTAAAGCATACTTTCGAGCATCCACAGGAAATGAAAAGATTAATTAATAAACTTTATTTACTGTAACATAAATGAACATGACTTAGCTTTTAGTCAAAAATATTAAAGAATGTTAATGGAACTGAAATAAGAAAGTACACAAATAATTAAAAAATTAAGGGAAAAACATACATTAAGGAGAGAAAAGGAAAAGTGTAAGTGTATGGTAAAATAAGAAAGAAACAGTTCTAGTTCAATTATAGTAGTAAGTTAAAATGAAGAAAGATACAAATCTAGTTCAGTTTCTAGTTCCGTTTCAGTTCAGTTCTAGTTCAGTACTAGTTCAGTTCTAGTTCAGTTTTAGTTCAGTTCTAGTTCAGTTCTAGTTCAGTTCTAGTTCAGTTCTACTTCAGTTCTATTTCAGTTCTAGTTAAGTTCTAGTTCAGTTCTAATTCAGTTCTAGTTCAGTTCTAGTTCAGTTCTAGTTCAGTTCTAGTTCAGTTCTAGTTCAGTTCTAGTTCAGCTCTAGTTCAGTTCTAGTTCAGTTCTAGTTCAGTTCTAGTTCAGTTCTAGTTCAGTTCTAGTTCAGTTCTAATTCAGTTCTAGTTCAGTTCTAGTTCAGTTCTAGTTCAGTTCTAGTTCAGTTCTAGTTCAGTTCTAGTTCAGTTCTAGTTCAGTTCTAGTTCAGTTCTAGTTCAGTTCTAGTTCAGTTCTAGTTCAGTTCTAGTTCAGTTCTAGTTCAGTTCTAGTTCAGTTCTAGTTCAGTTCTAGTCAGTTCTAGTTCAGTTCTAGTTCAGTTCTAGTTCAGTTCTAGTTCAGTTCTAGTTCAGTTCTAGTTCAGTTCTAGTTCAGTTCTAGTTCAGTTCTAGTTCAGTTCTAGTTCAGTTCTAGTTCAGTTCTAGTTCAGTTCTAGTTCAGTTCTAGTTCAGTTCTAGTTCAGTTCTAGTTCAGTTCTAGTTCAGTTCTAGTTCAGTTCTAGTTCAGTTCTAGTTCAGTTCTAGTTCAGTTCTAGTTCAGTTCTAGTTCAGTTCTAGTTCAGTTCTAGTTCAGCTCTAGTTCAGTTCTAGTTCAGTTCTAGTTCAGTTCTAGTTCAGTTCTAGTTCAGTTCTAGTTCAGTTCTAGTTCAGTTCTAGTTCAGTTCTAGTTCAGTTCTAGTTCAGTTCTAGTTCAGTTCTAGTTCAGTTCCAGTTCAGTTCTAGTTCAGTTCTAGTTCAGTTCTAGTTCGGTTCTAGTTCTAGTTCAGTTGTAGTTCAGTTCTAGTTCAGTTCTAGTTCAGTTCTAGTTAAGTTCTAGTTCAGTTCTATTTCAGTTCTAGTTCAGTTCTAGTTCAGTTCTAGTTCAGTTTTAGTTCAGTTCTAGTTCAGTTCTAGTTCAGTTCTAGTTAAGTTCTAGTTCAGTTCTATTTCAGTTCTAGTTCAGTTCTAGTTCAGTTCTAGTTCAGTTTTAGTTCAGTTCTAGTTCAGTTCTAGTTCAGTTCTAGTTCAGTTCTAGTTCAGTTCTAATTCAGTTCTAGTTCAGTTCTAGTTCAGTTCTAGTTCAGTTCTAGTTCAGTTCTAGTTCAGTTCTAGTTCAGTTCTAGTTCAGTTCTAGTTCAGTTCTAGTTCAGTTCTAGTTCAGTTCTAGTTCAGTTCTAGTTCAGTTCTAGTTCAGTTCTAGTTCAGTTCTAGTTCAGTTCTAGTTCAGTTCTAGTTCAGTTCTAGTTCAGTTCTAGTTCAGTTCTAGTTCAGTTCTAGTTCTAGTTCAGTTCTAGTTCAGTTCTAGTTCAGTTCTAGTTCAGTTCTAGTTCAGTTCTAGTTCATCTAGTTCCAATTCAGTTCCAGTTCATTTCCAGTTCAGTTCCAGCTCAGTTCCAGTTCAGTTCCAGTTCAGTTCCAGTTCAGTTCTAGTTCCGTTCAGTTCTAGTTCCGTTCAGTTCTAGTTCAGTTATTTTTGGATTGTAAGCGCAAATATTTGTTAATATGTTTTATTTATTTTTTTGAGTTATGCTCTTATTCAAACCATATTTCAAAAAATGTAACACATTAATGTCTACAGTATTATTTAAGATTATATCAATTATTTTTAACCAATTTTATTCGTTATCACGAGCATTTGCCCAAGCGCCTAAAAGCATACTTCATTATAAGTTCCATGTTATTTTTACAAATGTTTAACATGTTTTGAAAATGATTTAATTTGTGCTTTTTATACCCTCCACCACCATCAGTGGTGATAGAGGGTATATATAAGTTTGTCGTTCCGTGTGTAACACCAAGAGATATTCATTTAAGACCCAACAAAGTATATATATTCTGGGTCCTTATGAAATTCTGAGTCGATTTAGCTATGTCCGTCTATCCGTCTGTCTGTCTGTCTGTGTAAAACACGCTCACGTTAAAACTAAGCAAAGGAAATCAACCAAATTCATCCAAAGTATTTATTATTATCCTAAGTAGTTTGGTATTGAAAATCAGCAAAATCGGTTCACAACGTAAAAAGTTATGAGTAAAAATTTCAGACTACCTCGAAAAAAATTCCGTTTTTTTCATAATTCTTTTGAAGTTTTCTCAGAAACTACCAATGATATTTCGATGAATTTTGTCACACATTATTTTGTGACAAAATCATGGCAGTGATTAATTACGTTGAAAATCTTTAGAATCGATCCAATATTTCCCATAGACCCCATACAAAGGTATATATTCCCGGAAATTAGTTTATCGTTAATAACTCCCTCAAATATATCGGTATCAACACAAAATCTTGTACATGCAAATATAATAAGAACAGAAACCATACTGTCAACGCAGATCTCAGTCGGTCCACAATTGGCCATAGCTCCTATACAAGGACCACTTCCGAAAATCACCTAAACGCACATATTTTAATAATGAATAAAGCTATTGTGATAAAATTCGAGTTAAATATGTTTTGTGTACATACAAATCATTCTACCAAATTTTTTACGGATCGGTCCATTATTGGTCATAGATCCCATATAAGGTCCACTTCCGAAAATCATTTAAAAGCTCATATTTCATTGTCATATAAAGCTATCTTGATGAAATTCGACACAAATATGTTTAGTCTAAATATAAATCACTCTTCGAAATTTTTTCTGGATAGGTCCATAATTGGTCATAGCTCCCATATAAAGACCACTTCCGAAAATCACTTAAACGCATATATTTCATTGAATTATAAAGATATCGGGATAAAATTCGACACAAATATGTTTTGTATACATACAAATTATTTTACTAATTTTGTTACGGATCGGTCCATTATTGGTCATAGCTCCCATATAACCCCATTTCCGAAAATCACTTAAAAATACATATTTCATTGTCAAATAAAGCTATCGTGATAAAATTCGACATAAATATATTTCGTATAAATATGAATAATTCCACTAAATTTTTTCCGGATAGGCCCATAATTGGTCATAGCTCCCATATAAGGTCCACTTCCGAAAATCACTCAAACACATATATCTCATTGAATTCTAAAGCTATTGGGATAAAGTTCGACAAAAATACGTTTTGTGTACATTCAAATCATTTCACCAATTTTTTTACGGATCGGTCCATTATTGGTCATAGCTCCCATATAACCCCATTTCCGAAAATCACTTAAAAATACATATTTCATTGTCAAATAAAGTTATCTTGATAAAATTCGACACAAATATGTTTTGTCTTTATATGAATCACTCTACGAAATTTTTCCGGATAGGCTCCCATAGAGGTTCCACTTACGAAAATCACTTAAACGCACATATTTCTTTGAATAATAAAGCTATTTGGATAAAGTACGACTTGAATATGTTTTGTGAGCATATAAATCATTCTACCAATTTTTTTCCAGATTGTTCCATATATGGTAATAGCTCCTTCAAAAAAATTACTTAAACGCACATATTTCATTAACAAATAAAGATATCTTGATTAAATTCGACACAAATATTTTTTGTGTAAGGTCGTAGCTCCTATACATATAAAGTTCACTTCCGAAAATCACCTAAACGCACATATTTCATTAATTAATAAATCTATTGTAGTAAAATTCGACTTGAATTTTTTTGGCATATAAATCATTATACGAATTTTTTCCTTATCGGTTGATAATTGGTCACAACTCCCATATAAGAACCATTTCCGAAAATTACTCAAACGCACATTAACAATCAAAGTTATCGGGATAAAATTCGACATAAATGTGTATTTTGTATATATAAATCATTCTAAGGATTTTTTCTTCCGGATCGGTCCATAGGTTGTCTTAGCTCCCATATAAGGTATACTTCTGAAAATCACATAATACCACTTAATTCGTAATTAAATGATTATATCCGGATAAAATTCAAAATGAGTATGTTCTGTGTACAGTTAATCATTATATTAAAATGTTTTCAAACTGGCCTATTAATATACATTTTTCTCGACCTAATTAAAATTAGTTTGACATATGCATAAATGTTAGTACCCTTAATAAGGAAACAAAAATTTTGCCAAGTTATCTAAAAATTAGATAGTTAAATGGGTTTCAATAAAAAGTAGCTTGCTGGTGGAGGGTATTTAAGATTCGGCATAGCCGAATATAGCACTCTAACTTGTTAATGGATGATTTTTGACATAATAAATACAAAATGTTATGCAAATATTAGCTGATATAGAATTAAAATGAATTGCGCACAATTCACCGGTTTGCTAAAAAATATTTTGTTTGTGCTGAATAATAAAGACAAATATAAAAGGTTTCTGAATAAAATTATAAAATAGAAGAAATACTTATTAAATATATTCTGCTAAACAAAAACAATTCTTTTGATTTTAAATATAGAAATGTGCAATAACTTTATAAAGAAACAACAACAGAGTTGTACTGCTATCAATTTAAGGATTATTAAGAGAAATGGCGAACAAAACTTTTAAAATGACACAACCTCATAAATTTTTCCATCTACTTGGAATGTTATAAATAATATCTGTTTAAAACTTTATGAAAAATTCAAAGAGAAAAGAATATTTGAAAGAAAGCTAAAAAGAAAATAATTGAATTTATATTTTAGTTTAAAAACTTTAAATTTTAAGATTAAAATGTTCTTTTATATTTATAGCAAAATACAATTTTAAACTGTAATTTTCAAGGAAATGGATTTCTTTTCTAAAAACCATAATATTGTATTGTACAATTTTTTTATGAATAATTTAGAAAAACTACCTCAGCTTTAACTTATATTTAAATCCACAACATTTGGTTTTATTTAAAATTGCAATTCAAACACATACTTTAAATCTGCGGAAATGTAAAATAACCGTAACGGTATTCCTTTTGTGCGCTTAGGTTCATTTAAAACCATAAAATTATATTGTTCCCAAAGGAAACATACCATTTACTTTGGTAAATGTAACCAGAATACATTTGTTTTACAATGAAGGAAATTTTATTGTTACTAAAATCCTTTTAACTTAAAGTATTACACGCATTTGTTTGAACTGAGTTTAAAATAAGTTAAGTTAAACCATAGAAAAAAATTAACGAAAACACAATAACTCCAGCAGAAGTAAGTCAGTAATCTTAACTGTGGAAGTAAACATGCCAGACAAGTCATGCCTATAGTCTTGATAATAGAACAGTCTATAGTTTTGACCACAGAACAGTCTATGGTATTGACTATAGAAGAGTCTACAGTCTTGGACATTCCATATTCTTGCCAATAGAACAGTCCACAGTCTTGACTGTAGAACATTTAATAGTTTTGACAATTGAGCAGTCTATAGTCTTGACTATAGAACAACCTATAGTCTTGACTATAGAACAGTCTATAGTCTTGACTATAGACCATTCTATAATCTTGACTATAGACCAACGTATATTCTTGATTATAGACCAGTCTATAGTCTTGACTATAGACCAGTCTATAGTATTGACTATATACCAGTTTATAGTCTTCTCTAAATATCAGTTTATAATCGTGTCTATAGACAAACTTTTACTTGTGACTATAAATCAGTCTATAGTTTCACTATAGAAGCCATGGCTGTAGGTTGGTCAATAGCTTTGTATATAAAGGAAGGAAAATAGCATGTGTTTAAAAGCATAAATTCTAGTGTTTATAAAAAACCGACTTTTGGAAAAACCGGTTTTTCGGTTAACCGAAAATTGACCATTTCTAAAAAACCGGTTTGTCGGTTAACCGAGTACAAATAAACCGGTTAAACCGGTTAACCAAAATGTTTGGAAATCTTTAAAATATTATAATATTTAGTTGAAAAATTTCATTTTGCGAAATATTATGAATTACTTAATAAGATATTTGCACTTTTTAGTATAAATATGTACATTAATATATCATAAGAAAGCAAACTTATACAGATCTGAAGTTATTATTGATTCGTCAGGTATATGGAAGTTGCCATAGGAGGAATAAATTGACCTTTGAATATATAATGCATCTATATCAATAAAAAATTTTATGTCCAACACTAGTATAAATAGTGTTCAGGCTCGCGACGATTCATCGGGAACGGAAGTAGACGACGACTGTCTCGACATAGACATTGAGCCACTGCTTTAATTGTGACCACCCTCCGCTCGCTACGCCTGTGGTTGTTCAAATTACTGTGAATGACACTTAGGAATATTGACAGGTATCATTACTTACTTCCTGATAATCAACCTAAGCGCCATTACAGTTTGTGAAAAACCCCAGCAGCATAAATTCTCGGACAGCGACAATTACCCTTATGTTTCGATAAATAAAATCCGTTTTGAGAACGTTTGACAAACTTCTCGATTTTTTTTATACTCACGCAGTAAACAAGGAAGTGCATTTTGTAATCAACGTTATTTATTCGTCTTAATAAGTAACAAATTTCTTCATATAATGGTTGGAATTTGTTTAAATACTTAATTTTTTATTGGTTTAAATGCCAACTTTTTACTAATTTCCTGATTGTCTGAAATTGTAAATCTCCATTTTATATGCATAGTATATGTTTAACATTTCCTAACATTTGTTTAACAATCTCAACCATCCAAAATTTTTAAAAATCACAATAAAAAATCAAAGAAAACATACAATTTTGTACTAAAAATTAGATTTTTTTGAAATCGGTTAACCGAGACTTAAAAACCGGATAACCCGGTTAACCGAAAACCAATGTTTTAAAAAAACCGGTTTGCGAAAAACCGAAATATGCAATAAAAACCGGTTCTTCGGTTAACCGGTTAACCGGTTTATAAACACTAATAAATTCTAACAAAAGTAATTTAGTATCATGTCTTAATATTTTATGGCAAATTGTAAAATTTTAATATTTTGCTTTATAAAATTGTTTAAAAATATTTGTAGCTGAGGGATATATGGTTTATTTGCTGGTTACATGCTGAGTTTACATTTGTTGTTTTGAGAGTTAATTTAATTACTCATAAGTAAAGATTCTAAAACTACAAAATAATGAAAAAGGAATTGAAGAATAATAGCAACTGATGGAAAAACTTAATTCCTAATACTTTTCTGGAGTTTTGGTTCAGTTATATGTTTGTGTTTAGCTAATATTAAGACTAAATGAAGAAAACTCATAAAAAACTAAAAACTTTTATATACTTTCTTTATAATGAAATGAAATTTTTAAAAGTTTTAATGTAACTTTAATAGTTTTAGAGTTATGAAATATTTTGCTTCAAATTCCCTGAATTAATAATAATCATACGTCTAGTAGTAACAAATTTTTATAACTACGTTGTATTCAAGAAAAATAAAGAAAAAGTTATTTTAATATCGGATAGAAAAAGCAACAAACACATCAGGTGTGTATTTCTTAAAGTGAATTTCAAAATTTTTAAATTCCACTTTAATATTTCTTTTAACATTTTCGATATTAATGAAAAATATATAGAAAATGAACTTTTAAAATTATCTCACAATATTTTAATATTAAATTTCTCTTGAAAGCTTTAAATTCAACTTTTAGTCAACCATCATCTACATGCTGGTGGGCTGTTACAGGAAAAAATCATGAAATAATGCAAATCATATGCAAAAACAATGAAATTTCTATAAAATGATGTAAATAGCGTTTGTTTTTAAATTTGAAAATAAATTTCAACCACTTTTATAGGAAAATCTGTCAAGAACAGTGAACGTGAATATTGCAATATTTTGGTTTTGTTTCAAAAATTGAATTTATGTAAAATGTCTAAAAATACACATAATATAAGGAAAAACCAAAACAAGGAGCACAAACTGTTGACTAAAAATACTATGTATTATTAAAATTTTTTCCAAACAAAGGATTTTAGAATATTGATAATACGTTTTAACAAGTTCTCATATAGAAATTTAAATAACAGCATCTTGGCATATAAATCCATAATAGACTCTTAACTCATACACAGAAATAGTCCCCTTCCTAAGATAAACTTTAATAAAGTTACTAAAAAGTCTACTAAAAACGTGTTGTGACAGGATTTGTATACAATACATACATATGTATGTGTATAGGTATGCAATATATAGATAATAAGAATATTTAATTTACAAAATTTTTACATAATTTTTACTTATTACAATCATTTATACAAATCACGTAATATTGAACTTTTATTATAATGCAGGTGTTACGTTGAGATTTTGAAAACAACAGAAAATTCTGTCTGAAAAACGTTCCTTGTTGTTGAATTAATAATCTTTACTTCCGAATTATTTTCATTTTTTATCATGGACGTCATTTAATGAATTAGTTGAAATAAAATTTCAGGACACGTAATTATTCTATTAAGTTGTACCTACATATATATTGCTGTCTGGCCTTGATGATACAGAGAATAGCAAGTTGAAGAAGAAATAATATAAAAATTAAGTAGTTTATAAAAAATTTTATTAAATTTGAGTAAAATCAATGTCTAGTTATATTCTAGTTCACTGTGAAATTTATTCTTTAGTTTATAGTTTTATCGTAGTGTTGTTTTCAGTATATCTAATAATAAAATATAATCGTAATCAGTCTAGTTCATATTATAGGTAGTAATCAAATTCAATGTCCAGTTCATTGTCGTCACAGTCCACTTTATAATCTAGTTTATAGTACATTTCATAGCCCAATTCATGGCCACGGCCATAGACTTATTCGCAATCACGTTTGTTGGCTAGTTCTTAATCTTCTTCATAGTCTAGTTCAATGTTTACTTAACATCAATATATTTATCTAGTTTATGGTCTACGTATAACAATAATAGACGTACATTTTTTGAATAGAAATAAAGCACTTTCAGCTGAAGAGAGGGATTTTTTCATTTAGTGACTAAATCGTTATGACTTCTGAAGCATCAAATTAAAATATTTGCTATTATTCATTTGAGGCGTATGAATGTTATTAATTGAAAAATATCACTCATACGTATACCATCAATAGATATACATTATTTGAATAGAAATAAAGCACTTTCAGCTGGAAAGAGGGTAATAGTATTGAAATGTTACAATTCATTTAAAAACACCTCTTTTAACATTAGTACTATGTGCAGGAATACACTTTGCAGCATAAACATGTCACAGAATATAATTTTGAAATGTATTTGGTTTAACATTTCAAATTAATAGCCAATAAATATTAAAATGTTTTCAATTAATATTAGTGAGAAAAGTATCAAAGTATCAATCTACTTTACCAAAAACTTGTTTGTCAACACATTCGGCTTTTACTGACTATAACCTTTTCCTTGAAAACGTATTAAACAAAACGAAGGTAATTGATTTTTACTATAAACACAATATCAAGCAAAGATAGTCAACGTTAACAAGTATACAAACACTTGAGGTGAACAAACATAATTATGTAATACTTCGATTTCTGATATCTTTAGTATTATAGTACAACAGTTTGTCCTTATTATCTCACTCTAGTAAGTGTCAACCATTTGCCTTGATCATACTTTTTCAGTCACATAATAGTTCCTATCTTAAATGAAAATTTTTTTGTCCATGGTGATTTAAAATGTGTAAAATTACATATGTTAGCTGGCAGTCATAGTCTAGTCACAGTTTAGTCACAGTCTAGTCATAGTCTAGTTGTAGTCTAGTTACAGTCTTAGTTAGTTAGTTAGTTAGTAAGTTAGTTAGTTAGTTAGTTAGTAGTTAGTTAGTTAGTTAGTTAGTTAGTTAGTTAGTTAGTTAGTTAGTTAGTTAGTTAGTTAGTTAGTTAGTTAGTTAGTTAGTTAGTTGTTAGTTTAGTTAGTTAGTTAGTTAGTTAGTTAGTTTTTCGTTAGTTAGTGTTCGTTATTTTTTCGTTAGTTCGTTAGTTAGTTAGTTCTTTCGTTCGTTTCGTTAGTTCGTTCGTTCGTTCGTTCGTTCGTTTCGTTCGTTCGTTCGTTCGTTCGTTCGTCGTTCGTTCGTCCGTTAGTTCGTTCGTTCGTTCGTTCGTTCGTTCGTTCGTTAGTTCGTTGTTCGTTCGTTCGTTCGTTCGTTCGTTGTTCGTTCGTTCGTTCGTTCTTTCGTTCGTTCGTTAGTTCGTTCGTTCGTTCGTTCTTCGTTTCGTTCGTTCGTTCTTCGTTCGTTCGTTCGTTCGTTCGTTCTTCGTTCGTTCGTTCGTTAGTTCGTTCGTTCGTTCGTTCGTTCGTTCGTTCGTTCGTTTCGTTTCGTTCTTTCGTTCGTTCGTTCTTTCGTTCGTTCGTTGTTCGTTCGTTCGTTCGTTCGTTCGTTCGTTTCGTTCGTTCGTTCGTTCGTTTCGTTCGTTCGTTCGTTCGTTCGTTCGTTCGTTCGTTCGTTCGTTCGTTCGTTCGTTTCGTTCGTTCGTTTTTCGTTCGTTCGTTCGTTCGTTCGTCGTTCGTTCGTTTCGTTCGTTCGTTCGTTCGTTCGTTCGTTCGTTCGTTCGTTCGTTCGTTCGTTGTTCGTTCGTTCGTTCGTTCGTTCGTTCGTTCGTTCGTTCGTTCTTTCGTTCGTTCGTTCGTTCGTTCGTTCGTTTCTTCGTTCGTTCGTTCGTTCGTTCGTTAGTTCGTTCGTTTCGTTCGTTCGTTCGTTCGTTCGTTCGTTCGTTCGTTCGTTCTTTTCGTTCGTTCGTTCGTTCGTTCGTTCGTTCGTTTCGTTCGTTCGTTCGTTCGTTCGTTCGTTCGTTCGTTCGTTCGTTCTCGTTCGTTTTCGTTCGTTCGTTCGTTCGTTCGTTCGTTCGTTCGTTCGTTCGTTCGTTCTTTCGTTTCGTTCGTTCGTTCGTTCGTTCGTTCGTTCGTTCGTTCGTTCGTTCGTTCGTTCGTTCGTTCGTTCGTTCGTTCGTTCGTTGTTCGTTCGTTCGTTCGTTCGTTCGTTCGTTCGTTCGTTCGTTCGTTCGTTCGTTCGTTCGTTCGTTGTTAGTTCGTTTCGTTCGTTCGTTCGTTCTTCGTTCGTTCGTTCGTTCGTTCGTTCGTTCGTTCGTTCGTTCGTTCGTTCGTTCGTTCGTTCGTTCGTTCGTTCGTTCGTTTCGTTCGTTCGTTCGTTCGTTCGTTCTTCGTTCGTTCGTTCGTTCGTTCGTTCGTTCGTTCGTTCGTTCGTTCGTTTCGTTCGTTCGTTCGTTCGTTTGTTCGTTCGTTTCGTTCGTTCTTCGTTCGTTCGTTCGTTCGTTCGTTTTCGTTCGTTCGTTCGTTCGTTCGTTCGTTCGTTCGTTCGTTCGTTCGTTCTTTGTTAGTTCGTTCCTTTGTTTCTCTTGTTCCTCCCCGTTTCTTTTTGTTGTCTTTCTCGGTATTTCTTTGGTGTATGAAAATTAACTGGACACTATGTCGCATGATGCACGTGGATTTTACTCGTATGAAGTTATATTACGTAACTTAGTGGGATTTATTTTTAACAATAGAAAATGTTACATACAAATTGCTTCTCCAAAGCCGAATTTAGGAATAATGTGAAAATATTCTGAATATTCAGATTTAATATTAAATATATTGTTAAACCCAATGAAATGCTGAACTATATTAACTTTATAAAACTGTAAGAAAGTATGTCTACCGAGCAGTTTAGAACCTGATGAAGATATGCGATATTGAAGGCATTAGCACCAGACTAGCAGTTGTATATCAATGATATAAATACATTTTTAGAGTAAGAGACCTACCAAGCAAAATTATGCAACTCATTTAAAAAAATTAACTTGACATTTAATTATAGTTTATTTATTATTTTATCATTTGTTTTTAGTTTTTAATACTTTTTCACAATTTTTTCATTGTGCTCAAACATGGCAGATATTAGCATTAATAAAATTGATATAGAGATTTTCAACTTCAGCTTAGGACTGATATAGGAACACATCTTAGTGGCTTTGCATATGTACTTCACGAGGGTTTGCATATGTACTTCACGAGGGTTTGCTTTTGATGGTCTTGAGTTTCCATTCCCTCAAATGTAGACATCTGTTTTTTGCCTTAAATAAGAATAGAAATAAACAAATAATATAAATATAACATTAGTGTCCATTTTACATTATGATATAACAATTTTGTTAAAGAATCCTCTTTTCCTTTGTCCACCTTTGTTGTGGCCTTTACTCATCCATAGTACATAAAATTGCTATTTCTTTGTTCATACATATAAATGTTTTAAACAGATGTGGCCATATGGTCAAAACACAAATGTATAACTCCTTAAATATGACCTCTGGAGAGCTCAAAGTTTGCTAGGTCAAACAATATTTAGTTGCCTCAAATTATGCCAAACTGTTTTATACATATGTATGTATGTTTGTATGTATATGTGTTTAAATATTTGTTTGTATACATGATATGAACTCCCAAAAATATGCAATAGATAAAATATTTTTTAAAAGCCTAACAATAGGCTGCAAAAATGTTTAAATAAATATTGCTTAACTAAAACTTTTTTTCAACAAATTTCAAAATATTCTCATGCCAATTTCATTTGTTGCTAAACCTGTGTTTCCATTAAGAATACGTGTATTCATAATAACCTCGGATTTATTCTTTATGAGGGTACTTCTTCTACTGCAATCGTTGGAGCTACTTCACAGGAATTTAGTGTCCCAAACAGCTGTTCCATTATTCTTGTTGCTAATTGATATTCCCTCATCATAAATGTTTATTTCGACCAGATCATTAGAGGTATTCGTTTATGGCTTTCTATCAATCCAAAACGCCATTTGATTTCATAATTGCCTTATGGATGTAGAAAATATATAATGGACTTCTGGCCGATAGCTTTTCAATGTGTAGCCATTCGAGTAATAACAGATTACCATATGACCAGATTGTTATAATGTTTCGCTTGATTAGTTAGGATCGCTTATCTAGAACTTCCCAATAAGTCGTGTTTCCGGTATGTGATAGGGTACATCTGGTATTTGTGTCCTGTAATAGAATCGAAAAAAAAGCAAATAGAATTTAATTTTTCCTAAAGAAGTAAATTTTAATGGATTAATACCTGTTGGTAATGTGGCGAGCACTTGTGGTAACTGTATGCTTTTTGGGCTAGTCTAGTCATAGTCTAGTCATAGTCTAGTCATAGTCTAGTCATAGTCTAGTCATAGTCTAGTCATAGTCTAGTCATAGTCTAGTCTAGTCATAGTCTAGTCATAGTCTAGTCATAGTCTAGTCATAGTCTAGTCATAGTCTAGTCATAGTCTAGTCATAGTCTAGCATAGTCTAGTCATAGTCTAGTCATAGTCTAGTCATAGTCTAGTCATCTAGTCATAGTCTAGTCATAGTCTAGTCATAGTCTAGTCATAGTCTAGTCATAGTCTAGTCATAGTCTAGTCATAGTCTAGTCATAGTCTAGTCATAGTCTAGTCATAGTCTAGTCATAGTCTAGTCATAGTCTAGTCATAGTCTAGTCATAGTCTAGTCATAGTCTAGTCATAGTCTAGTCATAGTCTAGTCATAGTCTAGTCATAGTCTAGTCATAGTCTAGTCATAGTCTAGTCATAGTCTAGTCATAGTCTAGTCATAGTCGTCATAGTCTAGTCATAGTCTAGTCATAGTCTAGTCAAGTCTAGTCATAGTCTAGTCATAGTCTAGTCATAGTCTAGTCATAGTCTAGTCATAGTCTAGTCATAGTCTAGTCATAGTCTAGTCATAGTCTAGTCATAGTCTAGTCATAGTCTAGTCATAGTCTAGTCATAGTCTAGTCATAGTCTAGTCATAGTCTAGTCATAGTCTAGTCATAGTCTAGTCATAGTCTAGTCATAGTCTAGTCATAGTCTAGTCATAGTCTAGTCATAGTCTAGTCATAGTCTAGTCATAGTCTAGTCATAGTCTAGTCATAGTCTAGTCATAGTCTAGTCATAGTCTAGTCATAGTCTAGTCATAGTCTAGTCTGGACAATGTCTATTCATAGTTAAACTGTATTTTTCAAACATTTGTCTTTTACTTACCGAAACGTTAAGGTCAATTGTGCATAAACCCTATATCTTTGTATGGCCTTGGGATCAACAAACACAATACCTTGTAGGATGGAGGAACTATTGCCGGACAAGGTAATTTCACGTGTTGGCAAATACAAAGTTAAAACACAATTCGGTGATATTTTCTTATAAACACGTTGAGTGCCATAATCATCTTTATGGGTCGGACATCTAAAAGTGATAAAAAGGTTGGAATTAAAAAGAAATCTTAACAATGCGATGTAAAGACAAAGAAAGTTAAGGTAAAGAAAGTTAAGGTATTTGTAGTCTGGTTGGATCTTATAAAGTAAATTGTGTTAAAAAGGATATTTTATCATTATTCATTCTAATTCATACTTTTGACATGTTTTTCACTTTTTCATTTTAAACACCCACCCTAACATGAAGCCATCCATCATGTACCAAAATGCATTTTATGATTTCATCACCATAATCTGCTTTTGTATATTTAGTGTCCTGATTGATGCATTCAGTGGCCCTAAAGTGTTGCAAAAATAAAACAAAACCAACAAAGATATCTGCTTGCCTCACTTCATGTTAGACATTTTTGCTGGAAAATAGCAGAAAATTTATGTGGAAAATTTTTGTTAATTAAATTTTTCTGAGTAAAAGATAAAATTGTTAAAGAGACTAAACTATGGATGAAGATAGCAGGATGTCATAGATAATTTTCCAATTGTTAAAGGGAAAGTAATGAAAACATTACTGTTGCTTACTAAAAGGACACATAACCCGTTATAATCACATATTGAGGTAAAACTTCCCTGTTAGTTAGATTATTGATAATTGAAAAAACATTTAATAGAAGAAAATTTTCCATTTATATTAGGAGGGATAATAGAAGGGATTATAAAAATATAATAAATATATTGATTTTTTAAAGTAATTCCTGCTATTTTAAAATAGAAAATATGTTTCTATTAAAAGTGTTTTAAACAATATGCTAACGAGTATGTATTTTTTGTGTGTTTTATTTATAAATCAATCAATAGTTCGAAGTATTTATATAAATATTTAGTATTTTTTCAAAACTTTTTCTCTTGGATGTCGTATACAGAATAACTACAGAAATACATATTTCTGCCAAAAAAACAAAACAAGAGCAGAAAACGTAAATTCAAAATTCTACAACTAGGAATAAAAAGTTCAAGGATTGTGAGGTCAACGAGTACATTTCTAAGAGTATACGATTCACTTTTGTATTTTTTTTATTTTATGGATCACTATTTCATTGAGAAACATTGTTTTCAAAAACTGAAAATAAAATTTCATTCGAATTTTGTACGTTCAATTGTGTTGAAGATTTTTTTTTAATTTGATAAAATTACATCATACCTGGGGATAAAACTGCTGCATACAATAATATTCTTTATCTTTACATTGGATTGGATTAGGTAAGAGTTTTGCAGTTAGGATTGGTGATATTTTCGTATGATGTTAAAGGACATACAATTTTTAGATTTACTGCCCGAAAGTCCAGATTATAAGGGATAAGAAACTGGATAGGAAGATTATATTGGCTACAATTTCTGCTGGTTCCCTGATTCCAAGGGAACAGGGTATCGTTATTTTGGTAAAGGCGGGCGAAGGGTTTCTGGAGCTCATTGTGTTAGCACCAATCAATAGAGCTCAATCGCTGCAGAATAAAATTCCAGAATCAGTTTCGAAAGATCAATTCCTGGTTTCAAAATTCATACATTCCGGTCCAATACGAAGAACAGTTCATTCTTATAAATTTTGGGTCATAATTTAGTAAAATAATCCAAAATTAGTGTTATAGAATCATAGATTACAAATCAATCATACTATAATTGTGCCAATTTGAAAATCATTGTATGTAAAAGTAAAACTAATATTTGACGTACATTCCATCATTCTCGGATATACCTTTGCACCTTGAACTAGACTTTTAACTTCAATAATGTGAAAACCTTGATTTGACTATTTACTTATTTTTTTTTTGTTTATCAATTATTTCATTTAACTTAATTAATTGTTCTGTCATAATTTGTTTTTTTTTTTTAACTATTTTTTTTTTAATTTCTTGTATCATTTAATTTCATTTATAAAAGTCAAAATTTTTTTATCAACAATTTTCAAAAGTAACATGAAAACTCTATAAGGAACGTTTTGATAACTTAAAATTCACTAGTTTTACATTTATAAACAATTATTTTTGACATGTGTATATGGAATTTGAATTTGAATTAGTAACTTTAATATAACAGTCTTCAAAGAAACCTTTTCTTCGGACAACAGGCCTGCTGTCATCGATGGATCGGAAAATTTGGTGAGTTAATTTCTAAAAGTTTTTATATACACATGTACACTTAAAGAAAATGATAATGAAAATATTGGTAAAATACATATAAACAATCATACACATTATTCATAATTACACGGTTTCCTTAATAGTTTTTATTTACTTTTTGAATATTTTAATAATTTTAATTTGTTTATATTATATCCATATTAATATAAAAAAAATGTTTTCTATTAACGTCAATTTTGAGCAATAAATATTGTTATATTTTGAACATGGAGAATTAGATCGTTACTTTTAATTCCACGAAAAGTCTAGAGTAAACGGTTAGGTTTGATTAGGGCTACCTGTGATTTTTGCTAAAAAGGTAGTATGGTGGGAGGGATAGATAGTAGAGAAGTCAATACCATCTTATTCTTCTCTATCGGAAACTTTGCCATTCATATAATAATTTTCATTTATTTCTTTTGTTTGTATATTTATTATTTCATGTTTGTCGACAGTTATTAGCTACCTAATATTTTAAAATCTTATGTAGCGAACCGGAACCTTGCATTCTGAAGAGAAGAACCAGCCCAATATCCCTGAGCACGGCCGGACTCCTAGGTAGCTATGTCTCCAGAATGGCAAGGCCTTTAGTGGTGGTTCGTCACATAAATTTAAATGGCGCCCAACGTGGGGCATCAGCTTAATAATTTAGCATACGCTAAAATAGATTTGTACATATTTATTACATCTGCTGATGTTCCAAAATCAATTTTAATACCGTGTTGTCGAATTTTATTGTATTATTTCTTTCAGTTTTTTTTTTTGGAAATTATTTTGGATTTTGATATGAACTTATTATTCGTATTGAACCAAGTATTTCTTTTGTTATTTAGTAGTGTTAGTGGATTGGTTGAGATTTTTATTTCTGTTATTTTAATGGATTTATACTCTTTAATCTCTGCACTGAACAATTTCGGCAAATTTTTTTTTATTTTTCAAAATTAACTTTTGTTTCAATTACGGTTGAGATTTTTAGTATTTGGAATATAGTCTGAATATATACTCTCGTATAGGAATAAACGTTTCTATTTTGGTTTTGTTTTGAAATTTTGAATTTTAGATTTTTACTAATGTCAGCTTGATATATGTATACTTAATTCTTGTTTCATTACATGTTTGTTTTCTTTTAATTTTATTTAATTATTGTTTTCATTTGGAGGTAACAGTTTCCTTATTCTTGTTTTCTATATTACCTAACTAAACCTGGACTGAGTAGTGGAATATTTGTTTATTAAATTTAAATTTAAAATACATAATTTTGAGGAAAAATGCCAATAACTAGAAGTATGGACAATTTACATAATTTAGACGAGGCCGCAAATGTTAGTTTTACTGTGGACATGAGCACTTCAGGTGAAAATCAGGGACAACGTTCTCAGAGTCGTCCTAAACGCACACATACACAACCGACTAATGCTTCGGCTAATGAATTGAATGACACCAGAGTCAGACAAATCGTGTCTGAGTCATTAATGACCTTTCGCGAAGAAATGGCTTCTTTTATGACTAATGAACTAACAAGTATGTTTAGAAACATGCATATACCGGCTACGACAAACACTCAGACGATTCAAAACGAGGAGGTTAGACATACTCCTTCTAATTCTGATCATCGACATCCTCAGGATCCTTTTCATGCTGAAAAGGTTCTAAATATCATCCGCAACTGGCGACTTAAATTCACAGGACACGATAATCAAATGTCAATTGATGAATTCATATATCGCGTAAATATTTTGACGACAAACAATCTAGGTGGTGACTTTGAGTTACTCTGTAAGCACGCTCACACCTTATTTGACGGTAAAGCTTTAGAGTGGTACTGGAGGTATCACCGACAGAATGATTATATTGATTGGACAACATTAACGACAGCATTACGTGTCCAATATAAAGCTGATTACAACGATTTTGACATTCTGGACGACATTCGTCGTCGTAGACAAAAACCAAACGAGAGCTTTGATGATTACTTCGACACTATTTCAACATTGACAGACAAACTACGGAATCCAATTACGGATCGCGATCTTTGCGAGACTTTATTACGGAATTTAAAGACAGAAGTTAGACACGAATTATTGCACTTGGACATCACCAGTGTTTCTCAACTCAGAAAGGAAGTGAGAAAACATGAGAAATTTGTTAAAGATTTTCAGGCTTTGGAAGTTCGTAAAACAACTAAAGGACGTTTATCGGAAGTGACAACAGAACTGAATAACATTTTAGACAAAAGTGACGAAAATGAAACGGACATTTGTGGGATTCAACATGGGTTGATATGTTGGAACTGCGAAAAACCCGGACACACTTACATGGACTGTATGGAACTGCGACGAATATTTTGTTATGGCTGTGGGGCAAAGGATGTCTACAAACCCACATGTACTAAGTGTAGTAAAAATAATCAGGGAAACGGACAGAGGGATGTCCGACGGTTTTAGGGCGGGCATCCGTGCAGAATGGACATAAAATTTTGAATTGTACAACAAAAGAACATATAGACAGTGACACAGATGACAAGACAAACAACACACATCCTTTAATGAGACCGTACCACATCAGAGCGGCAGAATACAAAAAGGCTCGGGCTCGTATTTTTTGCGAAAGTGGTAAAATTAGTAGGTCCTCTAGGAGAATTAGGGATTATTATCGTAAATTAAAACAATATAAGGTTTGTGTTATAAATCCAATTATTACTCCTGAATTGGATAGTCGACCTTATATTAATCTGAATGTTGATGGAGTGTTTTGTTTGGCCTTATTGGATAGTGGAGCCAACAAGAGCGTAGTTGGTGGTGAGTTGGCAGTAAAAGTACAAGACAAAATTAGTTTTCATAAATGCATTGGTAATGTACGTACGGCAGACGGGACAAAACAGACTGTATTGGGTACGATAACGTTGGACATAACTTTTCAAGGACAAACAAAATTATTTGAGTTTTTGGTGGTACCTAACATAAGACAGGATTTAATTTGTGGTTTTGACTTTTGGACAGAATTTGGACTTAAAATTTCCATGCCTGTCATAGGCGAAGTAGACTGTACAGAGACGGACTCTGACAAATTAATTTTAACGAACGAACAAAGACAAAGACTAAACAACATAATTGCAGCGTTTCCAAACTCGGAAATAGAAGGACTTGGTTGCACATCTCTTATTGAACATAGGATTGATACCGGAGAAGCGAAACCTATTAAACAACGCTACTATCCAATATCACCTGCTGTTGAAAAGCAACTTTGTAGTGAATTGGACCGAATGCTATCACTTGGCGTAATAGAGGAGGCACCAAATTCTCCTTGGTCGTCTCCTACTGTTGTTGTAGTGAAACCCGGAAAAGTAAGAATGTGCGTTGATAGCAGAAAATTGAATGCAGTGACAATAAAGGACGCTTACCCTATACCGAACATTGACGGACTTTTAGCTAGACTTCCTCCGGTTTATTGTATATCGAAAATCGATTTAAAAGATGCCTTTTGGCAAATTAAACTGGAGGAAAGTTCACGACCTAAAACAGCTTTTACAGTCCCTAATCGGCCATTGTATCAATTCACAAGAATGCCGTTTGGACTGTGCAATGCACCGCAAACGTTGTGCAGACTTATGGACATTGTTATTCCGTATAACCTTAAGACTCATGTATTTGTATATTTGGATGACCTTTTAATAGTTTCACGGAATTTTGACGAACACTTGACTCACCTTTTGGAAGTAGCTACACAACTACGGAAAGCAGGTTTGACCATAAACGTAAACAAAAGTAGCTTTGCTTTAAGTAAAGTGAAATATTTGGGATATGTAGTGGGTAATGGAACGCTGCAAACGGACGATGACAAAGTAAACGCAATACGTGACTTTCCTGTACCAAAATCAATTAGACACTTACGACGGTTTTTAGGCATGACTGGTTGGTACAGACGTTTTATAAAGGACTATTCGACATTAACATTTCCACTGACGGAGCTTTTGACGAAAAAGAAGACATTCAATTGGACAGAACAGGCTCAATTAGCATTTGACGAACTCAAAATTAGACTTACATCAGCACCATTACTGATACACCCAGATTATACAAAACCATTTATTCTTCAGTGCGATGCTAGCACGTATGGAGTGGGTGCAGTACTGGCACAAGCGGACGAGGACGGGACTGAAAAACCAATAGCATTTATGTCGCATAAGCTAAATAAGGCCCAACGAAATTACACCATCACCGAATTGGAATGTTTGGCCGTGGTCATGGCAATAAGGAAATTTAGGTCTTATATTGAAGGTTTAGAATTCAAGGTTGTCACTGACCATGCAAGCTTGAAATGGTTAATGGGTCAGCGGGATTTGGCAGGGCGTTTGGCAAGGTGGTCTTTAAAGCTCCAGAGTTTCAATTTTACTATTGAGCATCGCAAGGGTAAGGATAACATTGTACCCGATACATTATCTAGGGCGTTTGAGGGTGAACATTTTGTGGACTCAATTGAAATTGAAACTGAACCAGCGATTGATCTAAATTCTGAGGCTTTTAACTCTGCTGAGTATAACAGGTTGCGTCAGGAATTTGTTAGCTCAGAGCTACCAGATTTCAAAGTTGTAGATAATTATATTTACAAAAGGGATAATTTTTCGACAGGAAATGAAGATGAGTCAGAGGCATGGAAGCTTTATGTACCTGATGAGCTTCGGAAAAGTGTTATCTATTCTGCTCATGATGTGCCAACTTCTTCTCATGGAGGAATAGCTAAAACGTTGGACCGAATTAGACGTTACTTCTACTGGCCGCGACTTGTGACCGACGTAAAAGACTACATACGAGAATGTGAATTGTGTAAGACATCTAAAACACCAACAACTGTTTTGAGGCCTCCTATGGGTCAAATGGTAAAGACGGACAGACCATTCCAAAGACTTTATATTGATCTAATTGGACCTTTTCCGAGGACGAAGACTGGACATATTGGAATATTGATAGTTTTGGACCACTTTTCTAAATTTACATTTTTAAAACCATTAAAGAAATTTATTTCTAGACAGATTATAGACTTTTTACGGACAAACATATTTAACTGTTTTGGCGTTCCCGAAATTATAGTGACAGACAACGGATCACAGTTTAAGAGTCGTGAATTTTCAAAATTTTTATCTTCGTATGGTGTACAGCATTTATTAACGGCCGTTTATAGTCCGCAGGCGAATGCAAGTGAACGTGTCAATCGTTGTATAAATGAGGCATTACGATCATATGTTCGTAAGGATCAACGCCTGTGGGATTTGTATATTGACAGTGTTAACTGTGCATTGAGGAACAGTATTCATCAGTCAATTGGAAGGACACCATACGAAGTAGTATTCGGACAGAATATGATGACTAATGGACGGGATTACAAACTTTTGGAAAATTTAAATTTGCTTACGGAAACGGACATAAAACTTGAGAGACAGGACGAATTTACAATTATACGGGATGCAATTAGATCCTTGATGAAGGAGGCTTACGATAGGAATGCTAAACAATACAATTTGCGATCTCGTAATAGGGAATTTGAAGTAGGACAGACGGTGTACAGGAGGACATTTGCGCAAAGCTCTAAGATAAATTATTATAATGCAAAATTGGCTCCTGTTGGAGTTAAGTCAAAAGTTTTGCGAAAAATTGGAAAAGTTTATTACGAGCTTCAAGACTTGGACACAGGCAATACTTCCGTATATCATTCGAAGGATATCTGGTCATAGTTGGACATCGTCTGCAGAATTGAAATACATATTATTCTTGTTGCCTTTTACAGCTCCACTTCACCAGCTTGGATCTGGTGTAGGTGTACCTGTTTTGTGAGGTCAACGAGTACATTTCTAAGAGTATACGATTCACTTTTGTATTTTTTTTATTTTATGGATCACTATTTCATTGAGAAACATTGTTTTCAAAAACTGAAAATAAAATTTCATTCGAATTTTGTACGTTCAATTGTGTTGAAGATTTTTTTTTAATTCATCATTAAAGAAATTTATTTCTAGACAGATTATAGACTTTTTACGGACAAACATATTTAACTGTTTTGGCGTTCCCGAAATTATAGTGACAGACAACGGATCACAGTTTAAGAGTCGTGAATTTTCAAAATTTTTATCTTCGTATGGTGTACAGCATTTATTAACGGCCGTTTATAGTCCGCAGGCGAATGCAAGTGAACGTGTCAATCGTTGTATAAATGAGGCATTACGATCATATGTTCGTAAGGATCAACGCCTGTGGGATTTGTATATTGACAGTGTTAACTGTGCATTGAGGAACAGTATTCATCAGTCAATTGGAAGGACACCATACGAAGTAGTATTCGGACAGAATATGATGACTAATGGACGGGATTACAAACTTTTGGAAAATTTAAATTTGCTTACGGAAACGGACATAAAACTTGAGAGACAGGACGAATTTACAATTATACGGGATGCAATTAGATCCTTGATGAAGGAGGCTTACGATAGGAATGCTAAACAATACAATTTGCGATCTCGTAATAGGGAATTTGAAGTAGGACAGACGGTGTACAGGAGGACATTTGCGCAAAGCTCTAAGATAAATTATTATAATGCAAAATTGGCTCCTGTTGGAGTTAAGTCAAAAGTTTTGCGAAAAATTGGAAAAGTTTATTACGAGCTTCAAGACTTGGACACAGGCAATACTTCCGTATATCATTCGAAGGATATCTGGTCATAGTTGGACATCGTCTGCAGAATTGAAATACATATTATTCTTGTTGCCTTTTACAGCTCCACTTCACCAGCTTGGATCTGGTGTAGGTGTACCTGTTTTGTGAGGTCAACGAGTACATTTCTAAGAGTATACGATTCACTTTTGTATTTTTTTTATTTTATGGATCACTATTTCATTGAGAAACATTGTTTTCAAAAACTGAAAATAAAATTTCATTCGAATTTTGTACGTTCAATTGTGTTGAAGATTTTTTTTTAATTTGATAAAATTACATCATACCTGGGGATAAAACTGCTGCATACAATAATATTCTTTATCTTTACATTGGATTGGATTAGGTAAGAGTTTTGCAGTTAGGATTGGTGATATTTTCGTATGATGTTAAAGGACATACAATTTTTAGATTTACTGCCCGAAAGTCCAGATTATAAGGGATAAGAAACTGGATAGGAAGATTATATTGGCTACAATTTCTGCTGGTTCCCTGATTCCAAGGGAACAGGGTATCGTTATTTTGGTAAAGGCGGGCGAAGGGTTTCTGGAGCTCATTGTGTTAGCACCAATCAATAGAGCTCAATCGCTGCAGAATAAAATTCCAGAATCAGTTTCGAAAGATCAATTCCTGGTTTCAAAATTCATACATTCCGGTCCAATACGAAGAACAGTTCATTCTTATAAATTTTGGGTCATAATTTAGTAAAATAATCCAAAATTAGTGTTATAGAATCATAGATTACAAATCAATCATACTATAATTGTGCCAATTTGAAAATCATTGTATGTAAAAGTAAAACTAATATTTGACGTACATTCCATCATTCTCGGATATACCTTTGCACCTTGAACTAGACTTTTAACTTCAATAATGTGAAAACCTTGATTTGACTATTTACTTATTTTTTTTTTGTTTATCAATTATTTCATTTAACTTAATTAATTGTTCTGTCATAATTTGTTTTTTTTTTTTTTTTAACTATTTTTTTTTTAATTTCTTGTATCATTTAATTTCATTTATAAAAGTCAAAATTTTTTTATCAACAATTTTCAAAAGTAACATGAAAACTCTATAAGGAACGTTTTGATAACTTAAAATTCACTAGTTTTACATTTATAAACAATTATTTTTGACATGTGTATATGGAATTTGAATTTGAATTAGTAACTTTAATATAACAGTCTTCAAAGAAACCTTTTCTTCGGACAACAGGCCTGCTGTCATCGATGGATCGGAAAATTTGGTGAGTTAATTTCTAAAAGTTTTTATATACACATGTACACTTAAAGAAAATGATAATGAAAATATTGGTAAAATACATATAAACAATCATACACATTATTCATAATTACACGGTTTCCTTAATAGTTTTTATTTACTTTTTGAATATTTTAATAATTTTAATTTGTTTATATTATATCCATATTAATATAAAAAAAAATGTTTTCTATTAACGTCAATTTTGAGCAATAAATATTGTTATATTTTGAACATGGAGAATTAGATCGTTACTTTTAATTCCACGAAAAGTCTAGAGTAAACGGTTAGGTTTGATTAGGGCTACCTGTGATTTTTGCTAAAAAGGTAGTATGGTGGGAGGGATAGATAGTAGAGAAGTCAATACCATCTTATTCTTCTCTATCGGAAACTTTGCCATTCATATAATAATTTTCATTTATTTCTTTTGTTTGTATATTTATTATTTCATGTTTGTCGACAGTTATTAGCTACCTAATATTTTAAAATCTTATGTAGCGAACCGGAACCTTGCATTCTGAAGAGAAGAACCAGCCCAATATCCCTGAGCACGGCCGGACTCCTAGGTAGCTATGTCTCCAGAATGGCAAGGCCTTTAGTGGTGGTTCGTCACAGGATACAGCTGAAGGTTAAACGAATTAAAGAGTACGAAAAGACTGTTGTACTAAAAATGCGGAAATTTTGTCAATGTGTGTTGTTAAAATATTTTAGGAAATTTAAATTTAACAATACTTTATGATGACAATATTTATGGAAAATAGAATATGTTAAAACTGAAGATAAACTGGAGTTATAGAAGCCAAACTGGGACTATACAATGGGCTTTTACAGTAGCTTATTTGCTTATTTGGGCTATATAGTGTGCTTTTATAGAATCTACTCTGGGATTATATAACGAGCTTCTGTAAAACCCAAACTGGGACTATGAAATGAGTTTCTGTAGAAGCCAAACTGGGACTATATAATGAGCTTCTAAAGAAGTTAATCTGGGACTATATAATGAGCTTTTAAAGAAGTAATCTGGGGCTATATAGTAGGCTTATATAAAAGCTAAACTGGCACTATATAATGAGCTTCTATAGGAGCTGAACTGGGACTATGAAATGAGCTTCTATAAAATCTAAGCTGGGACGAAATATATAATGAGCTTCTATAGAAGCTAAACTGGGACTATATAAAGGGTTTTTATAGAAGCTATCCTGGGACTGTTAAGCTAATCTCGGATTAAATAATAACCTTCTATACAACGCAATCTGAGACTCTATAATGAGCTTCAATAGAAGCTAAACTAGGACTATATAATGAGCATTTATAAAAGATGAAGTGGGACTATATAACAAGTTTCTATAGCAGATGACTATATAATGAGGTTCTATAGAAGCCAAACTAGGACTGTATAATGAGCTTCTATAGAAGATAAATTGGAACTATATAATGAACTTCTGTAGAAGCTGCACTGGGACCATGAAATGAGGTTCTATAAAAGCTAATTTCGGACCATATAATGAGCTTCTATAGAAGGTAACTAGGACTGTATAAAAAGCTTCTATAGAACATAAAGTGGGCCACTATAAAAAGCTCCTGTAGAAGATAATGTGGGGCTATATAATGAGCTTCTATAGAACCTAAACTATGACTGTATAATGAGCTAAAATAGGACTATATAATGAGCTTCTATAGAAGATAAAGTGGGACTATATAATGAGCCTCTATAAAAGCTAAACTATTAGGGCTATATAATGAACTTCTAGAGAAGATAAAGTGGGACTTTATAATGAGTTTTTATAGACGATAAAGTGGGACTATATAATGAGCTTCTATAAAAGCTAATTTGGGACTATATTATGAGCTTCTATAAAAGCTAAACTGGTTCTCTATAATGAGCTTCTAGAGAAGATAAACTGGAACTATATAATAAGCTTCTATAGAAGCAAAACTAGGACTATATAATGAGCTTCTATAAAAGCTAATTTGGGACTATATTATGAGCTTCTATAAAAGCTAAACTAGGACTATATAATGAGGTTCTAGAGAAGATAAAGTGGGACTATATAAATAGCTTCTGTAAATATTGAGCTGGGATCATAAAATGAACTTCTATAAAAGCTAAACTGGGACTATATAATGAGCATTTATAGAAGCTAAACTTGGACTATATAATGAGCTTCTAGAGAAGATAAAGTGGGATTAAATAATGAGCTTCTATAGAAGATAACCTCGGACTATATAATGAGCTTCTGTGGAGGCTAAACTAGGACTATATAATGAGCTTCTAGAGAAGGTAAACTGGGACTATATAATGTGCTTCTATAGAAGCTAAACTAGGACTGTATAATGAGATTTCTATAGAAGATAAAGTGGGACTATATAATGGTCTTCTGCAGAAGCTTAACTGGGACCACGAAATGAGTTTCTATGAAAGCTAAACTGGGACTATATAATGAGCTTCTATAAAAGCTAGTTTGGGACCATATAATAAACATCTATAAAAGCTTATTTTGGACTATATATTGAGCTTCTATTGAAGCAAAACTAGGACTATATAATGAGCGTCTATAGAAACTGAACTGGGACCATGAAATGAGCTTATATAAAAGCTAATTTGGAACAGTATAATGAGCTTCTATAGAAGATGAAGTGGGACTATATAATAAGCTTCTAATGGACAGTAATTTTACCTATACTAAGATTTTATTACAAACTTTTTAAAAAGCTTAACAGGGACAATGTAATGACCCTCTATTGATTGAGATTGTATAATAGGGGCTTATACAGTAGTTTGATTTCATTTAATTTTTGAATAAATTTTTCCTTCTTTCTGTTTAATCAGTTGATTAAACTTTTACCAAATTCCCTCCTCTTCATTTCTCTCTGTGTACCTTTCATTGATTTCTCCATTTACCAAATCCAACCAAAGTATTTCACTACGAAAACTGACACATGATGAACGTTTTCTAGAGCCATTTTGCAAATGATGTTGTTGATGTTCCTGTTGAATGCCACCACCATCATTACTGCCTTTCCTCTCGGCCGGTGTTGGTGTTTGTGGATAATGTTGTTGGGAATTATTGCTGCTACTGCTACTGCCGCTGTGACCACTATGATAACGTCGTATGTTAAGGAAATCCAAAAATTGTGATAATCTCTTGCAACGACTGCGGGGGCAGTGAAGGGTATGAGGTTTTTGTTGTTTTTTTTTTTTGTGGAGGAATAAATAGAGAAAGGAAATAATTGTAGCTGAAAGCTAATTTTTTTAGATATTGTTGAGTAATTATTTAGCATGTCTTGCTTAAAATTTAAGCATCAATTTTGTTTGATGTTAAGCTGGTTGTTTGAAGTTCGTTTGGTGGGGAATTTTCATAAATATTTAATTATAAATTTCATTCAGAAAATAAACCACAAATATGTTTTTTAAGAAGTAACCAAATATATTTCTATTAGATGTTGGTATTCAATTATAAAAAGCTTTACTTGTCTTTTAAAGTAAAGTTGATGGTTAGTTAGTTATTTACAGACAGTTAAAGGAATATTGATATACTTAATAATATTTTGGTGTTTTATTTTTAAATTTTAAATTCTTTATGGTCTTAGCTTACTACGTGTTTTTAAATTTTGCCAATTGCTTGTATAGTTCCGCTGCTATACAGCATTTTATGCCAAAACCCTGCAAATGATATTAATCATACGCCTTGTAGGGCAGACATTTTAAATTAAGATTTATCTTTGAAAAAGTAAGGAGTTTTAGTCAAAAGTTTATTTGTAAATTATAGAAAGTAAAGTAAAATTAACATTGTTTAACTATAAATGCTAAAAGATTGAAAATTTTCTTAATAAATTTCAAAAAATTATGACATTTTAGAAATCTTGAATAAATAAACTGAGGTTTACATAGGCTCAAAATGTAAAAGAAGACTTAAGTTGTAAAATGTTTCACATCACTGTTACTACTTATGGTCTTGGCTTTCTACAGCTTTTTGAATTTTTCAAATATCATTATTAGTTTTGAAGTTATTGAGTAATTTGTATGTCTTCCTCTTAATTAATATCAATCATACGTCTAGTTGGCTAAACATTTGAAATACAAATTTTTTAAAGAAAATTTCAAAGAGTTTGTAAACGAAGTTTAGGAAAGTAAAAATTGTATGGTTTTCTTATGAATTTTAATTATTTCTTCAAGAAATTTTGTTTGAAAACACAATGCTAGAAGTTAATTGGTTGGGGTTATTAGTAAATTATAGAAAGTAAAGTCAGATTAACATTGTTTAACTATAAATGCTAAAAGATTGAAAATTTTCTTAATAAATTTAAAAAATTTTACATTTTAGAATTTAGTACGCAGAAGCTGAGGTTTACCTAGGTTCAAAATGGAAAAGAAGACTTAAGTTGTATAATATTTCTCATTACAAATATTGCTTACAGTCAAAACTTTCTACAGCTTTTTGAATTTTTCAAATATCATCATTAGTTTTGAAGTTATTGAGTAATTTGTATGTCTTCCTCTTAATTAATATCAATCATACGTCTAGTTGGACAAACATTTTAAATACAAATTTTTTAAAGAAAATTTCAAAGATTTTGTAAACGAAGTTTAGGAAAGTAAAAATTGTATGGTTTTCTTATGAATTTTAATTATTTCTTCAAGAAATTTTGTTTGAAAACACAATGCTACAGATTTTAGGAAAATTTTCAACAACTTTTATATCCAACAAACTATCATGAACTTGTTTCAAAGAAAATTTTTCTATTTTGGAGCTAATTTTGTAAAATTATGTAAAACTATAATTTTGTAAAACTATGAAAAGATTTCCTAAATTCTGCAAAATTATTCTTCTTTATGTCATAATTCCTTGGAAACCTTTACATAAAAACTATTTAGCCTTCTGTTAATAACAAGTCTATTTGCTTTCCCATATGTGGTCTTGTTGATAATTGCCTGTAAGTTAATTGGTTGGAGTTGTTCAAACAACTAGTTGTCCTCTTTGACAATATTTTTTCCTTTACTTTTTCTGGTTTGCCAAGTATTTGAATGCCAAGTAATCAATGTCTTAAAATTCTCGAGCTGTAAACAGGAAACAACAGAAAATAACATTAAATATATAAAACTAGTCTAAACATCTGCTTATAAACAGTTGCAAATTAGTTTAGAGTTTTTGTTAAGACTTGTAATAACAACAAATAAAATTATTTTCCAAAGTATTTATTCTTAAAATCTTTCTGAAATTTTTTAATTTTGTACAGGATTACAAAGTTGGTTCTTATTTAATACATATTTAAATTTTATTATTT
>NW_023996021.1:0-67666 GCF_015586225.1 Lucilia sericata | reverse complement strand
ATTTTAAAGCATTATGATTGCACTTTATTTGGTATATCATTTGTGGCACAATGTGTTCGTCTAAAAAATGGTCAATTTGAAGGATCGGTAGAATTATTGTTCTATGTTTAAAAACGCGGTAATTTGAGGTTCCGATATGGTTGCAAATAACTTTGACAGTTTTCATGCTAGGGCATAGTTTATGCATCATTTTAAAGCATTACAGTTGCACTTTATTTTGGTGTATATTTGTGGCATAATGAAATTTTACAAAATTGGATAGATCGGTATATTTATTGGTACAGGTTCAAAATGCGGTAATTTAAGGCTCCGATATGGTTGCAAATAACTTTTATAGTTTTCATGTTATAACAGTCGTTTATATATCTTTTTATTGCATTATAGTTGCCATTTGCTTTGGTATATAACTTATTCCATAATGTTTTTTGGAAAATGGCCAATTGGATAGATCGGTAGAATTATTTTCACAGCTTTAAAAACGCGGTAGTTTGAGGTTCCGATATGGCTGCAAATAACATTGACAGTTTTCACGCTATGACAGTCATTTATGCATCATTTTAAAGCATTATGATTGCACTTTAATATGGTATATATTTGTAGCATAATGTGTATTTTACAAATTGGTCAATTTGATAGATCGGTAGAATTATTGTTCTATGTTTAATAAAGCAGTAATCTGAGGTTCCGATATGGTTGCAATTAACTTTGGCAGTTTTCGTGCTAGGACAGTCGTTTATGCACCATTTTAAAGCATTAAATTGCCATTTGTTTTGGTATATAATTTATGCATAATGTATTTTTTAGAAAATGGCCAATTGGATAGATCGGTAGAATTATTTTCCCAGGTTTAAAAAGGCGGTAATTTGAGGTTCCGATATGGTTGTGAATAACGTTGACAGTTTTCATGCTATGACAGTCATTTATCATCATTTTAAAGCATGATGATTGCACTTTAATTTGGTATATCATTTGTGGCACAATGTGTTCGTCTAAAAAATGTCAATTTGAAGGATCGGTAGAATTAATTGTTCTATGTTTAAAAAAAACGCGGTAATTTGAGGTTCCGATATGGTTGCAAATACTTTGACAGTTTTTCATGCCTAGGGCAATAGCTTATGCATCATTTTAAAGCATTACAGTTGCACTTTATTTTGGTGTATAATTTGTGGCATAATGAATTTTACAAAAAGTTGGATAGATCGGTATATTTATTGGTACAGGTTTAAAAAATGCGGTAATTTAAGGCTCCGATACTGGGTTGCAAATAACTTTTATAGTTTTCATGTTATAACAGTCGTTTATATATCTTTTTATTGCATTATAAGTTGCCATTTGTTTGGTATATAACTTATTGCATAATATATTTTTAGAAAATGGCCAATTGGATAGATCGGTAGAATTATTTCACAGCTTTAAAAAGGCGGTAATTTGAGGTTCCGATATGGTTGCAAATAACTTTGACAGTTTTCATGCTATGACAGTCATTTATGCTTCATTTTAAAGCATTATGATTGCACTTTAATATGGTATATAATTTGTAGCATAATGTGTTTGTAACTAAATTGGTGAATTTGATAGATCGGTAGAATTATGGTTCTATGTTTAATAAACGCGGTAATCTGAGGTTCCGATATGCTGCACATTAACTTTGGCAGTTTTCGTGCTAGGACAGTCGTTTATAGCAAACCATTTTAAAGCATTAAAATTGCCATTTGCTTTGGTATATAATTTATTGCATAATGTATTTTTGGAAAACGGCCAATTGGAATAATCGGTAGAATTATTTTCCCAGGTTTAAAAACGCGGTAATTTGAGGTTCCGATATGGTTGTGAATAACTTTGACAGTTTTCATGCTATGACAGTCATTTATGCATCATTTTAAAGCATTATGATTGCACTTTAATATGGTAGATAATTTGTAGCATAATGTGTGTTTTTACAAATTGGTCAATTTGATAGATCGGTAGAATTATTGTTCTATGTTAATAAAGCAGTAATCTGAGGTTCCGATATGGTTGCAATTAACTTCGGCAGTTTTCGTGCTAGGACAGTCGTTTATGCACCATTTTAAAGCATTAAAATTGCCATTTGTTTTGGTATATAATTTATTGCATAATGTATTTTTAGAAAATGGCCAATTGGATAGATCGGTAGAATTATTTTCCCAGGTTTAAAAAGGCGGTAATTTGAGGTTCCGATATGGTTGTGAATAACTTTGACAGTTTTCATGCTATGACAGTCATTTATGCATCATTTTAAAGCATTATGATTGCACTTTAATTTGGTATATCATTTGTGGCACAATGTGTTCGTCTAAAAAATGGTCAATTTGAAGGATCGGTAGAATTATTGTTCTATGTTTAAAAACGCGGTAATTTGAGGTTCCGATATGGTTGCAAATAACTTTGACAGTTTCATGCTAGGGCAATAGTTTATGCATCATTTTAAAGCATTACAGTTGTACTTTATTTTGGTGTATAATTTGTGGCATAATGAAATTTTACAAAATTGGATAGATCGGTATATTTATTGGTACAGGTTCAAAAATGCGGTAATTTAAGGCTCCGATATGGTTGCAAATAACTTTTATAGTTTTCATGTTATAACAGTCGTTTATATATCTTTTTATTGCATTATAGTTGCCATTTGTTTTGGTATATAACTTATTCCATAATGTATTTTTGGAAAATGGCCGAATTGGATAGATCGGTAGAATTATTTTCACAGCTTTAAAAACGCGGTAGTTTGAGGTTCCGATATGGCTGCAAATAACATTGACAGTTTTCATGCTATGACAGTCATTTATGCTTCATTTTAAAGCATTATGATTGCACTTTAATATGGTATATAATTTGTAGCATAATGTGTGTTTTTACTAATTGGTGAATTTGATAGATCGGTAGAATTATTGTTCTATGTTTAATAAACGCGGTAATCTGAGGTTCCGATATGGCTGCAATTAACTTTGGCAGTTTTCGTGCTAGGACAGTCGTTTATGCACCATTTTAAAGCATTAAAATTGCCATTTGCTTTGGTATATTATTTATTGCATAATGTATTTTTGGAAACGGCCAATTGGATAAATCGGTAGAATTATTTTCCCAGGTTAAAAAACGCGGTAATTTGAGGTTCCGATATGGTTGTGAATAACTTTGACAGTTTTCATGCTATGACAGTCATTTATGCATCATTTTAAAGCATTACAGTTGCACTTTGTTTTTGTGTATAATTTGTGGCATAATGAATTTTTACAAAAATTGGATAGATCGGTATATTTATTGGTACAGGTTTAAAAATGCGGTAATTTAAAAGGCCCCGATATGGTTGCAAATAACTTTTATAGTTTTCATGTTATAACAGTCGTTTATACATCTTTTTATTGCATTTTAGTTGCCATTTGTTTTGGTATACAATCTATTGCATAATGTATTTTAGAAGATGGCCAATTGGATAGATCGATAGAATTATTTTCCCAGGTTTAAAAAGGCGGTAATTTGAGGTTCCGATATGGTTGTGAATTACTTTGACAGTTTTCATGCTATGACAGTCATTTATGCATCAGTTTAGAGCATTTTGATTGCACTTTAATTTGGTATATCATTTGTGGCATAATGTGTTCGTCTAAAAAATGGTCAATTTGATGGATCGGTAGAATTATTGTTCTATGTTTAAAAACGCGGTAATTTGAGGTTCCGATATGGTTGCAAATAACTTTGACAGTTTTCATGCTAGGGCATTAGTTTACGCATCATTTTAAAGCATTACAGTTGCACTTTATTTTGGTGTATAATTTGTGGCATAATGAATTTTTACAAAAATTGGATAGATCGGTATATTTATTGGTACAGGTTCAAAAATGCGGTAATTTAAGGCTCCGATATGGTTGCAAATACCTTTTATAGTTTTCATGTTATAACAGTCGTTTATATATCTTTTTATTGCATTATAGTTGCCATTTGCTTTGGTATATAACTTATTCCATAATGTATTTTTGGAAAATGGCCAATTGGATAGATCGGTAGAATTATTTTCACAGCTTTAAAAACGCGGTAGTTTGAGGTTCCGATATGGCTGCAAATAACATTGACAGTTTTCACGCTATGACAGTCATTTATGCATCATTTTAAAGCATTATGATTGCACTTTAATATGGTATATAATTTGTAGCATAATGTGTGTTTTTACAAATTGGTCAATTTGATAGATCGGTAGAATTATTGTTCTATGTTTAATAAAAGCAGTAATCTGAGGTTCCGATATGGTTGCAATTAACTTTGGCAGTTTTCGTGCTAGGACAGTCGTTTATGCACCATTTTAAAGCATTAAAATTGCCATTTGTTTTGGTATATAATTTATTGCATAATGTATTTTTAGAAAACGGCCAATTGGATAAATCGGTAGAATTATTTTCCCAGGTTTAAAAACGCGGTAATTTGAGGTTCCGATATGGTTGTGAATAACTTTGACAGTTTTCATGCTATGACAGTCATTTATGCATCATTTTAAAGCATTATGATTGCACTTTAATTTGGTATATCATTTGTGGCACAATGTGTTCGTCTAAAAAATGGACAATTTGAAGGATCGGTAGAATTATTGTTCTATGTTTAAAAACGCGGTAATTTGAGGTTCCGATATGGTTGCAAATAACTTTGACAGTTTTCATGCTAGGGCAATAGTTTATGCATCATTTTAAAGCATTACAGTTGCACTTTATTTTGGTGTATAATTTGTGGCATAATGAATTTTTACAAAAGTTGGATAGATCGGTATATTTATTGGTACAGGTTTAAAAATGCGGTAATTCAAGGCTCCGATATGGTTGCAAATAACTTTTATAGTTTTCATGTTATAACAGTCGTTTATATATCTTTTTATTGCATTATAGTTGCCATTTGTTTTGGTATATAATTTATTGCATAATATATGTTTAGAAAATGGCCAATTGGATAGATCGGTAGAATTATTTTCACAGCTTTAAAAAGGCGGTAATTTGAGGTTCCGATATGGTTGCAAATAACATTGACAGTTTTCATGCTATGACAGTCATTTATACATCATTTTAAAGCATTATGATTGCACTTTAATATCGTATATAATTTGTAGCATAATGTGTGTTTTTACAAATTGGTCAATTTGATAGATCGGTAGAATTATTGTTCTATGTTTAATAAAAGCAGTAATCTGAGGTTCCGATATGGTTGCAATTAACTTTGGCAGTTTTCGTGCTAGGACAGTCGTTTATGCACCATTTTAAAGCATTAAAATTGCCATTTGTTTTGGTATATAATTTATTGCATAATGTATTTTAAGAAAATGGCCAATTGGATAGATCGGTAGAATTATTTTCCCAGGTTTAAAAAGGCGGTAATTTGAGGTTCCGATATGGTTGTGAATAACTTTGACAGTTTTCATGCTATGACAGTCATTTATGCATCAGTTTAGAGCATTATGATTGCACTTTAATTTGGTATATCATTTGTGGCATAATGTGTTCGTCTAAAAAATGGTCAATTTGATGGATCGGTAGAATTATTGTTCTATGTTTAAAAACGCGGTTTTTTGAGGTTCCGATATGGTTGCAAATAACTTTGACAGTTTTCATGCTAGGGCAATAGTTTATGCATCATTTTAAAGCATTACAGTTGCACTTTATTTTGCTGTATAATTTGTGGCATAATGAATTTTTACAAAAGTTGGATAGATCGGTATATTTATTGGTACAGGTTTAAAAATGCGGTAATTCAAGGCTCCGATATGGTTGCAAATAACTTTTATAGTTTTCATGTTATAACAGTCGTTTATATATCTTTTTATTGCATTATAGTTGCCATTTGTTTTGGTATATAATTTATTGCATAATATATTTTTAGAAAATTGCCAATTGGATAGATCGGTAGAATTATTTTCACAGCTTTAAAAAGGCGGTAATTTGAGGTTCCGATATGGTTGCAGATAACATTGACAGTTTTCATGCTATGACAGTCATTTATGCTTCATTTTAAAGCATTATGATTGCACTTTAATATGGTATATAATTTTTAGCATAATGTGTGTTTTTACTAATTGGTGAATTTGATAGATCGGTAGAATTATTGTTCTATGTTTAATAAACGCGGTAATCTGAGGTTCCGATATGGCTGCAATTAACTTTGGCAGTTTTCGTGCTAGGACAGTCGTTCATGCACCATTTTAAAGCATTAAAATTGCCATTTGTTTTGGTATATAATTTATTGCATAATATATTTTTAGAAAATTGCCAATTGGATAGATCGGTAGAATTATTTCCACAGCTTTAAAAAGGCGGTAATTTGAGGTTCCGTTATGGTTGTGAATTACTTTGACAGTTTTCATGCTATGACAGTCATTTATGCATCATTTTAAAGCATTATGATTGCACTTTAATATGGTATATAATTTGTAGCATAATGTGTGTTTTTACAAATTGGTCAATTTGATAGATCGGTAGAATTATTGTTCTATGTTTAATAAAAGCAGTAATCTGAGGTTCCGATATGGTTGCAATTAACTTTGGCAGTTTTCGTGCTAGGACAGTCGTTTATGCACCATTTTAAAGCATTAAAATTGCCATTTGTTTTGGTATATAATTTATTGCATAATGTATTTTAAGAAAATGGCCAATTGGATAGATCGGTAGAATTATTTTCCCAGGCTTAAAAAGGCGGTAATTTGAGGTTCCGATATGGTTGTGAATAACTTTAACAGTTTTCATGCTATGACAGTCATTTATGCATCAGTTTAGAGCATTATGATTGCACTTTAATTTGGTATATCATTTCTGGCATAATGTGTTCGTCTAAAAAATGGTCAATTTGATGGATCGGTAGAATTATTGTTCTATGTTTAAAAACGCGGTAATTTGAGGTTCCGATATGGTTGCAAATAACTTTGACAGTTTTCATGCTAGGGCAATAGTTTATGCATCATTTTAAAGCATTACAGTTGCACTTTATTTTGGTGTATAATTTGTGGCATAATGAATTTTTGCAAAAGTTGGATAGATCGTATATTTATTGGTACAGGTTTAAAAATGCGGTAATTCAAGGCTCCGATATGGTTGCAAATAACTTTTATAGTTTTCATGTTATAACAGTCGTTTATATATCTTTTTATTGCATTATAGTTGCCATTTGTTTTGGTATATAATTTATTGCATAATATATTTTTAGAAAATTGCCAATTGGATAGATCGGTAGAATTATTTTCACAGCTTTAAAAAGGCGGTAATTTGAGGTTCCGATATGGTTGCAAATAACATTGACAGTTTTCATGCTATGACAGTCATTTATGCTTCATTTTAAAGCATTATGATTGCACTTTAATATGGTATATAATTTGTAGCATAATGTGTGTTTTTACTAATTGGTGAATTTGATAGATCGGTAGAATTATTGTTCTATGTTTAATAAACGCGGTAATCTGAGGTTCCGATATGGCTGCAATTAACTTTGGCAGTTTTCGTGCTAGGACAGTCGTTTATGCACCATTTTAAAGCATTAAAATTGCCAATTGTTTTGGTATATAATTTATTGCATAATGTATTTTTAGAAAACGGCCAATTGGATAAATCGGTAGAATTATTTTCCCAGGTTTAAAAAGGCGGTAATTTGAGGTTCCGATATGGCTGTGAATAACTTTGACAATTTTCATGCTATGACAGTCATTTATGCATCATTTTAAAGCATTATGATTGCACTTTAATTTGGTATATCATTTGTGGCACAATGTGTTCGTCTAAAAAATGGACAATTTGAAGGATCGGTAGAATTATTGTTCTATGTTTAAAAACGCGGTAATTTGAGGTTCCGATTTGGCTATGAAATACTTTGACAGTTTTCATGCTATGACAGTCATTTATGCATCAGTTTAGAGCATTATGATTGCACTTTAATTTGGTATATCATTTGTGGCATAATGTGTTCGTCTAAAAAATGGTCAATTTGATGGATCGGTAGAATTATTGTTCTATGTTTAAAAACGCTGTAATTTGAGGTTCCGATATGGTTGCAAATAACTTTGACAGTTTTCATGCTAGGACATTAGTTTACGCATCATTTTAAAGCACTACAGTTGCACTTTATTTTGGTGTATAATTTGTGGCATAATGAATTTTTACAAAAATTGGATAGATCGGTATATTTATTGGTACAGGTTCAAAAATGCGGTAATTTAAGGCTCCGATATGGTTGCAAATAACTTTTATAGTTTTCATGTTATAACAGTCGTTTATATATCTTTTTATTGCATTATAGTTGCCATTTGCTTTGGTATATAATGTATTCCATAATATATTTTTGGAAAATGGCCAATTGGATAGATCGGTAGAATTATTTTCACAGTTTTAAAAAGGCGGTAGTTTGAGGTTCCGATATGGCTGCAAATAACATTGACAGTTTTCACGCTATGACAGTCATTTATGCATCATTTTAAAGCATTATGATTGCACTTTAATATGGTATATCATTTGTAGCATAATGTGTATTTTTACAAATTGGTCAATTTGATAGATCGGTAGAATTATTGTTCTATGTTTAATAAACGCAGTAATCTGAGGTTCCGATATGGTTGCAATTAACTTTGGCAGTTTTCGTGCTAGGACAGTCGTTTATGCACCATTTTAAAGCATTAAAATTGCCATTTGTTTATTTATATAATTTATTGCATAATGTATTTTTAGAAAATGGCCAATTGGATAGATCGGTAGAATTATTTTCCCAGGTTTAAAAAGGCGGTAATTTGAGGTTCCGATATGGTTGTGAATAACTTTAACAGTTTTCATGCTATGACAGTCATTTATGCATCATTTTAAAGCATTATGATTGCACTTTAATTTGGTATATCATTTGTGGCACAATGTGTTCGTCTAAAAAATGGACAATTTGAAGGATCGGTAGAATTATTGTTCTATGTTTAAAAACGCGGTAATTTGAGGTTCCGATATGGTTGCAAATAACTTTGACAGTTTTCATGCTAGGGCAATAGTTTATGCATCATTTTAAAGCATTACAGTTGCACTTTATTTTGGTGTATAATTTGTGGCATAATGAATTTTTACAAAAGTTGGATAGATCGGTATATTTATTGGTACAGGTTTAAAAATGCGGTAATTCAAGGCTCCGATATGGTTGCAAATAACTTTTATAGTTTTCATGTTATAACAGTCGTTTATATATCTTTTTATTGCATTATAGTTGCCATTTGTTTTGGTATATAATTTATTGCATAATATATGTTTAGAAAATGGCCAATTGGATAGATCGGTAGAATTATTTTCACAGCTTTAAAAAGGCGGTAATTTGAGGTTCCGATATGGTTGCAAATAACATTGACAGTTTTCATGCTATGACAGTCATTTATACATCATTTTAAAGCATTATGATTGCACTTTAATATGGTATATAATTTGTAGCATAATGTGTGTTTTTACAAATTGGTCAATTTGATAGATCGGTAGAATTATTGTTCTATGTTTAATAAAAGCAGTAATCTGAGGTTCCGATATGGTTGCAATTAACTTTGGCAGTTTTCGTGCTAGGACAGTCGTTTATGCACCATTTTAAAGCATTAAAATTGCCATTTGTTTTGGTATATAATTTATTGCATAATGTATTTTAAGAAAATGGCCAATTGGATAGATCGGTAGAATTATTTTCCCAGGTTTAAAAAGGCGGTAATTTGAGGTTCCGATATGGTTGTGAATAACTTTGACAGTTTTCATGCTATGACAGTCATTTATGCATCAGTTTAGAGCATTATGATTGCACTTTAATTTGGTATATCATTTGTGGCATAATGTGTTCGTCTAAAAAATGGTCAATTTGATGGATCGGTAGAATTATTGTTCTATGTTTAAAAACGCGGTTTTTTGAGGTTCCGATATGGTTGCAAATAACTTTGACAGTTTTCATGCTAGGGCAATAGTTTATGCATCATTTTAAAGCATTACAGTTGCACTTTATTTTGGTGTATAATTTGTGGCATAATGAATTTTTACAAAAGTTGGATAGATCGGTATATTTATTGGTACAGGTTTAAAAATGCAGTAATTCAAGGCTCCGATATGGTTGCAAATAACTTTTATAGTTTTCATGTTATAACAGTCGTTTATATATCTTTTTATTGCATTATAGTTGCCATTTGTTTTGGTATATAATTTATTGCATAATATATTTTTAGAAAATTGCCAATTGGATAGATCGGTAGAATTATTTTCACAGCTTTAAAAAGGCGGTAATTTGAGGTTCCGATATGGTTGCAAATAACATTGACAGTTTTCATGCTATGACAGTCATTTATGCTTCATTTTAAAGCATTATGATTGCACTTTAATATGGTATATAATTTGTAGCATAATGTGTGTTTTACTAATTGGTGAATTTGATAGATCGGTAGAATTATTGTTCTATGTTTAAAAACGCGGTAATTTGAGGTTCCGATATGGTTGCAAATAACTTTGACAGTTTTCATGTTATAACAGTCGTTTATATATCTTTTTATTGCATTATAGTTGCCATTTGTTTTGGTATATAATTTATTGCATAATATATTTTTAGAAAATTGCCAATTGGATAGATCGGTAGAATTTTTTTCACAGCTTTAAAAAGGCGGTAATTTGAGGTTCCGATATGGTTGCAAATAACATTGACAGTTTTCATGCTATGACAGTCATTTAAGTTTCATTTTAAAGCATTATGATTGCACTTTAATATGGTATATAATTTGTAGCATAATGTGTGTTTTTACTAATTGGTGAATTTGATAGATCGGTAGAATTATTGTTCTCTGTTTAATAAACGCGGTAATCTGAGGTTCCGATATGGCTGCAATTAACTTTGGCAGTTTCGTGCTAGGACAGTCGTTTATGCACCATTTTAAAGCATTAAAATTGCCATTTGTTTTGGTATATAATTTATTGCATAATGTATTTTAAGAAATTGGCCAATTGGATAGATCGGTAGAATTATTTTCCCAGGTTTAAAAAGGCGGTAATTTGAGGTTCCCATATGGTTGTGAATAACTTTGACAGTTTTCATGCTAGGGCTTTAGTTTACGCATCATTTTAAAGCATTACAGTTGCACCTTATTTTGGTGTATAATTTGTGGCATAATGAATTTTTACAAAAATTGGATAGATCGGTATATTTATTGGTACAGGTTCAAAAATGCGGTAATTTAAGGCTCCGATATGGTTGCAAATAACTTTTATAGTTTTCATGTTATAACAGTCGTTTATATATCTTTTTATTGCATTATAGTTGCCATTTGCTTTGGTATATAATTTATTCCATAATATATTTTTGGAAAATGGCCAATTGGATAGATAATGGTATAATATGGTATATAATTTGTAGCATAATGTGTGTTTTTACTAATTGGTGAATTTGATAGATCGGTAGAATTATTGTTCTATGTTTAATAAACGCGGTAATTTGAGGTTCCGATATGGCTGCAATTAACTTTGGCAGTTTTCGTGCTAGGACAGTCGTTTATGCACCATTTTAAAGCATTAAAATTGCCATTTGTTTTAGTATATAATTTATTGCATAATGTATTTTAAGAAATTGGCCAATTGGATAGATCGGTAGAATTATTTTCCCAGGTTTAAAAAGGCGGTAATTTGAGGTTCCGATATGGTTGTGAATAACTTTGACAGTTTTCATGCTATGACAGTCATTTATGCATCATTTTAAAGCATTACAGTTGCACTTTGTTTTTGTGTATAATTTGTGGCATAATGAATTTTTACAAAAATTGGATAGATCGGTATATTTATTGGTACAGGTTTAAAAATGCGGTAATTTAAGGCCCCGATATGGTTGCAATTAACTTTGGCAGTTTTCGTGCTAGGACAGTCGTTTATACATCTTTTTATTGCATTTTAGTTGCCATTTGTTTTGGTATATAATTTATTGCATAATGTATTTTTAGAAGAAGGCCAATTGGATAGATTGATATAATTATTTTCCCAGGTTTAAAAAGGCGGTAAGTTGAGGTTCCGATATGGTTGTGAATTACTTTGACAGTTTTCATGCTATGACAGTCATTTATGCATCAGTTTAGAGCATTATGACTGCACTTTAATTTGGTATATCATTTGTGGCACAATGTGTTCGTCTAAAAAATGGTCAAGTTGAAGGATCGGTAGAATTATTGTTCTATGTTTAAAAACGCGGTAATTTGTGGTTCCGATATGGTTGCAAATAACTTTGACAGTTTTCATGCTAGGGCTTTAGTTTACGCATCATTTTAAAGCATTACAGTTGCACTTTATTTTGGTGTATAATTTGTGGCATAATGAATTTTTACAAAAATTGGATAGATCGGTATATTTATTGGTACAGGTTCAAAAATGCGGTAATTTAAGGCTCCGATATAGTTGCAAATACTTTTATAGTTTTCATGTTATAACAGTCGTTTATATATCTTTTTATTGCATTATAGTTGCCATTTGCTTTGGTATATAATTTATTCCATAATATATTTTTGGAAAATGGCCAATTGGATAGATCGGTAGAATTATTTTCACAGCTTTAAAAACGCGGAAGTTTGAGGTTCCGATATGGCTGCAAATAACATTGTCATTTATGCATCATTTTAAGGCATTATGATTGCACTTTAATATGGTATATCATTTGTAGCATAATGTGTATTTTTACAAATTGGTCAATTTGATAGATCGGTAGAATTATTGTTCTATGTTTAATAAACGCAGTAATCTGAAGTTCCGATATGGTTGCAAATAACTTTGACAGTTTTCATGCTAGGGCAATAGTTTATGCATCATTTTAAAGCATTACAGTTGCACTTATTTTGGTGTATAATTTGTGGCATAATGAATTTTTACAAAAATTGGATAGATCGGTATATTTATTGGTACAGGTTTAAAAATGCGGTAATTTAAGGCCCGATATGGTTGCAAATAACTTTATAGTTTTCATGTTATAACAGTCGTTTATACATCTTTTTATTGCATTTTAGTTGCCATTTGTTTTGGTATACAATCTATTGCATAATGTATTTTTAGAAGATGGCCAATTGGATAGATCGATAGAATTATTTTCCCAGGTTTAAAAAGGCGGTAATTTGAGGTTCCGATATGGTTGTGAATTACTTTGACAGTTTTCATGCTATGACAGTCATTTATGCATCAGTTTAGAGCATTATGACTGCACTTTAATTTGGTATATCATTTGTGGCATAATGTGTTCGTCTAAAAAATGGCCAATTTGATGGATCGGTAGAATTATTGTTCTATGTTTAAAAAACGCGGTAATTTGAGGTTCCGATATGGTTGCAAATAACTTTGACAGTTTTCATGCTAGGGCATTAGTTTACGCATCATTTTAAAGCATTACAGTTGCACTTTATTTTGGTGTATAATTTGTGGCATAATGAATTTTTACAAAAATTGGATAGATCGGTATATTTATTGGTACAGATTGAAAATGCGGTAATTTAAGGCTCCGATATGGTTGCAAATAACTTTATAGTTTTCATGTTATAACAGTCGTTATATATCTTTTTATTGCATTACAGTTGCCATTTGATTTGGTATATAATTTATTCCATAATATATTTTTGGAAAATGGACAATTGGATAGATCGGTAGAATCATTTTAAAGCATTATGATTGCACTTTAATATGGTATATAATTTGTAGCATAATGTGTGTTTTTACAAATTGGTCAATTTGATAGATCGGTAGAATTATTGTTCTATGTTTAATAAAAGCAGTAATCTGAGGTTCCGATATGGTTGCAATTAACTTTGGCAGTTTTCGTGCTAGGACAGTCGTTTATGCACCATTTTAAAGCATTAAAATTGCCATTTGTTTTGGTATATAATTTATTGCATAATGTATTTTTAGAAAATGGCCAATTGGATAGATCGGTAGAATTATTTTCCCAGGTTTAAAAAGGCGGTAATTTGAGGTTCCGATATGGTTGTGAATAACTTTGACAGTTTTCATGCTATGACAGTCATTTATGCATCATTTTAAAGCATTATGATTGCACTTTAATTTGTTATATCATTTGTGGCACAATGTGTTCGTCTAAAAATGGTCAATTTGAAGGATCGGTAGAATTATTGTTCTATGTTTAAAAACGCGGTAATTTGAGGTTCCGATATGGTTGCAAATAACTTTGACAGTTTTCATGCTAGGGCAATAGTTTATGCATCATTTTAAAGCATTACAGTTGCACTTTATTTTGGTGTATAATTTGTGGCATAATGAATTTTTACAAAAGTTGGATAGATCGGTATATTTATTGGTACAGGTTTAAAAATGCGGTAATTCAAGGCTCCGATATGGTTGCAAATAACTTTTATAGTTTTCATGTTATAACAGTCGTTTATATATCTTTTTATTGCATTATAGTTGCCATTTGTTTTGGTATATAATTTATTGCATAATATATTTTTAGAAAATGGCCAATTGGATAGATCGGTAGAATTATTTTCACAGCTTTAAAAAGGCGGTAATTTGAGGTTCCGATATGGTTGCAAATAACATTGACAGTTTTCATGCTATGACAGTCATTTATGCTTCATTTTAAAGCATTATGATTGCACTTTAATATGGTATATAATTTGTAGCATAATGTGTGTTTTTACTAATTGGTGAATTTGATAGATCGGTAGAATTATTGTTCTATGTTTAATAAACGCGGTAATCTGAGGTTCCGATATGGCTGCAATTAACTTTGGCAGTTTTCGTGCTAGGACAGTCGTTTATGCACCATTTTAAAGCATTAAAATTGCCATTTGCTTTGGTATATAATTTATTGCATAATGTATTTTTGGAAAACGGCCAATTGGATAAATCGGTAGAATTATTTTCCCAGGTTTAAAAACGCGGTAATTTGAGGTTCCGATATGGTTGTGAATAACTTTGACAGTTTTCATGCTATGACAGTCATTTATGCATCATTTTAAAGCATTACAGTTGCACTTTGTTTTTGTGTATAATTTGTGGCATAATGAATTTTTACAAAAATTGGATAGATCGGTATATTTATTGGTACAGGTTTAAAAATGCGGTAATTTAAGGCCCCGATATGGTTGCAAATAACTTTTATAGTTTTCATGTTATAACAGTCGTTTATACATCTTTTTATTGCATTTTAGTTGCCATTTGTTTTGGTATACAATCTATTGCATAATGTATTTTTAGAAGATGGCCAATTGGATAGATCGATAGAATTATTTTCCCAGGTTTAAAAAGGCGGTAATTTGAGGTTCCGATATGGTTGTGAATAACTTTGACAGTTTTCATGCTATGACAGTCATTTATGCATCAGTTTAGAGCATTATGACTGCACTTTAATTTGGTATATCATTTGTGGCATAATGTGTTCATCTACAAAATAGTCAATTTGATGGATCGTTAGAATTATTGTTCTATGTTTAAAAACGCGGTAATTTGAGGTTCCGATATGGTTGCAAATAACTTTGACAGTTTTCATGCTAGGGCATTAGTGCACTTTATTTTGGTATATAATTTGTGGCATAATGAATTTTTACAAAAATTGGATTTTTTTTTTTTTTTTTTTTTTTCATTTTAGTTATTATTTATTGAATCTTTCTTACATAGAAATTTACAATAAGTATTGAAATCTTAACCTAAACTATAACTAACGTCGTTATTGCCACTGCAATTTCAACAAAAGTTCTCGATAATTTGATTATCTGGCAAAATCCAATGTTTCCGTTCTTCTCAGTCGTCTATGACCCTCAAATGACAGCAACTCCCTGGCAAGGGGATTTGGGTGATCCATTAGTTTTCGACAGGTAGGTTAAACAAGAGAGTTTGATCTCCTCGCGTATTATGGGGACATTGAGATCCCTATGAATATTACTATTGCGAATGTACCACGGGGCACCTGTTATTGACCTTAACAGTGCTGACTGCTTTCTTTGTAATTTTTCAACATTAGATGAGGAGGCTGTTCCCCACAGTTGAATGCCGTATAGCCATATCGGTTTTATAACTGTTTTGTACAAAAGCACTTTGTACTCCAAGTCTAGAGCAGACCGTGGTCCAATTAGCCAGTACAATTGAGCTGACTTTAATTTTATTTGTGTAACCTTGGCTTCAATGTGGTGAGTCCATGTTAAGCGGCGATCAAGGTGGATACCAAGATATCTCACATGGCTTTGTTCAGGAATTTTTATATTGTTTATCTGCACGGGAGGACAATTTTCCCCTTCTTAAAGTAAATGTAACGTGAGTACATTTTGTAGCATTGACTTTATTTTCCATTTGTCCAGCCATTTTTCCAATTCGCCGATGTGAAACTGGAGTTGTTCAGAAGCTATTGAAGGGTTTGCATGCATGCTTACAAAAGCGGTATCATCCGCAAATGTAGATGTGTGAGTCAGTGCGCTCGTTGGCATATCTGCAGTATATAAAATATATAGGAGCGGACCTAGAATACTCCCCTGGGGTACTCCAGCAGATATTTTTCGACGTGAAGAGATCACATCTTTAGATCTGATTTGAAAAGATCTTCATATATGTAATTTTTAAGCAGTTTGTGAACATTCGCAGGTAGTAATGTGATAATTTTGTGTATTAGTCCATCGTGCCAGACTTTATCAAAAGCTTGAGAAATATCTATGAATAATGCAGAGCAATATTGCTTGCTCTCGAAGGCCTTCCGAATAAGAGTTGTTATTCGATGTACCTGTTCGATAGTGCTGTGCTTTCTTCTGAAACCAAACTGATGGCCAGGAATAATGCGATTATCGTTAAAGTGTACTAAAAGGCTTTCAAGCAATAACTTTTCAAAAAGTTTTGAGAATAAAGACAACAGGCTAATGGGGACGGTATGATGTCACTTGAGTGACATCTTTCCCCGGTTTTGGTATCATAACAATCTCGGATACTTTCCATGAGTTAGGGAAGTATCCAATACGTAGCATCGAGTTAAAGATGAACAAAATAATTCTCAGTGCTGAATTGGGCAGGTTACTTATCATCGTGGTAGTAATTTTATCTATACCAGGTGATTTTCCTGCCTTTAGACCTTTGATTGTCATCTTCACGGTAGAGAACCGGAATTTTATTGGGTGTGGAACCACATTATTTATAATGTTAGCACTAATAGAAGAATCTGTATCATTTTGAGTAAACACATTCTCCAAGTGATTGGCGAATGCTTCAATTTTTTCTGACGTATTTCTTGCCCATTGACCATTCTGGAGGCGTATAGGTGACTCATATGCAATAGGGCACTGCATATTTTTAACAGCTTTCCAGAGACTATATTCTGTTTTCTTAGTAGGGTCTAAGTTTTTGAGATAATTTCTCAGATTAGATTCCTTATTATCTTTTAAAGCGATGTGAAGTCTTCTTTGGCACTGATTAAGCTCCCAAGGTGACTGGGGGTGTAGACACTTTGACAGCATCTTGTAAGATATCCGTAAATATATCGACAGCGAATTGTATTTCATGGTCATTCTTCAATGAAATGTTTTTGTGGCAGGTGTGAGCTAACATACATTTTATACTTTAACCAGTTCGTTTTCTTGTTAGGGAAACAAGAACAATAGTTTTCCAATTTATTTGGGGTTTCTAATAACGTTAAAATTGTAGGCGAGTGGTCTGACGAGAGGTCCAATGAAGGGATCACTGAAATAAATTCTCGTTTTATATTTTTGATTACAGCAAAGTCAATTAGATCGGGAATCTTATTGAGGTCTGTAGGCCAATAGGTAGGTTGGCCACTAGATATGGCATCTAGTCTGTTGTACGATATTGCTTCTAGCAATTGTCTGCCTTTGGGAGTAATGAGGCGAGAGCCCCAAAATGTATGTTTTGCATTATAATCACCAGCTGCTATGAATCTTGGGCCAAGAGTTTTAAAGTATTCGAGAAACTGCTCTCGATTAACATTATACCTAGGAGGACAATATATTGAAGATATTGTAACTCGACTATCAGGTATATTTATAGAGGTGGCCTGGATATGGTCCTTTTTGTATTCTGGCATTGGGAAATGTCTAATATTTTTTCTCACTAAAATGGCTGTTCCACCAAGGGCTCTGCCACTTGGATGTTTTGTATCGTAAGTTCTTTAGGGTAAAGTGTGTTTCAGAGACGAGTAGTACGTCAATTTCCTGAAGTAGCAGGAATTGTTCTACTTCATTCTTGTGTTGGCTAAGGCCGTTAGCATTCCAAAAACAAATTCTTAGAGAATTCATTTTTTGGATAGATCGGTATATTTATTGGTACAGGTTTAAAAATGCGGTAATTTAAGGCCCCGATATGGTTGCAAATAACTTTATAGTTTTCATGTTATAACAGTCGTTTATACATCTTTTTATTGCATTTAGTTGCCATTTGTTTTGGTATATAATTTATTGCATAATGTATTTTTAGAAGATGGCCAATTGGATAGATCGATAGAATTATTTTCCCAGGTTTAAAAAGGCGGTAATTTGAGGTTCCGATATGGTTGCGAATTACTTTGACAGTTTTCATGCTATGACAGTCATTTATGCATCAGTTTAGAGCATTATGATTGCACTTTAATTTGGTATATCATTTGTGGCATAATGTGTTCGTCTAAAAAATGGTCAATTTGATGGATCGGTAGAATTATTGTTCTATGTTTAAAAACGCGGTAATTTGAGGTTCCGATATGGTTGCAAATAACTTTGACAGTTTTCATGCTAGGGCATTAGTTTACGCATCATTTTAAAGCATTACAGTTGCACTTTATGTTGGTGTATAATTTGTGGCATAATGAATTTTTACAAAAATTGGATAGATCGGTATATTTATTGGTACAGGTTCAAAAATGCGGTAATTTAAGGCTCCGATATGGTTGCAAATAACTTTTATAGTTTTCATGTTATAACAGTCGTTTATATATCTTTTTATTGCATTATAGTTGCCATTTGCTTTGGTATATAATTTATTCCATAATATATTTTTGGAAAATGGCCAATTGGATAGATCGGTAGAATTATTTTCACAGCTTTAAAAACGCGGTAGTTTGAGGTTCCGATATGGCTGCAAATAACATTGACAGTTTTCACGCTATGACAGTCATTTATGCATCATTTTAAAGCATTATGATTGCACTTTAATATGGTGTATAATTTGTAGCATAATGTGTGTTTTTACAAATTGGTCAATTTGATAGATCGGTAGAATTATTCTATGTTTAATGAATGCAGTAATCTGAGGTTCCGATATGGTTGCAATTAACATTGGCAGTTTTCGTGCTAGGACAGTCGTTTATGCACCATTTTAAAGCATTAAAATTGCCATTTGTTTTGGTATATAATTTATTGCATAATGTATTTTAAGAAAATGGCCAATTGGATAGATCGGTAGAATTATTTTCCCAGGTTTAAAAAGGCGGTAATTTGAGGTTCCGATATGGTTGTGAATAACTTTGACAGTTTTCATGCTATGACAGTCATTTATGCATCATTTTAAAGCATTATGATTGCACTTTAATTTGGTATATCATTTGTGGCACAATGTGTTCGTCTAAAAAATGGTCAATTTGAAGGATCGGTAGAATTATTGTTCTATGTTTAAAAACGCGGTAATTTGACGTTCCGATATGGTTGCAAATAACTTTGACAGTTTTCATGCTAGGGCAATAGTTTATGCATCATTTTAAAGCATTACAGTTGCACTTTATTTTGGTGTATAATTTGTGGCATAATGAATTTTTACAAAAGTTGGATAGATCGGTATATTTATTGGTACAGGTTTAAAAATGCGGTAATTCAAGGCTCCGATATGGTTGCAAATAACTTTTATAGTTTTCATGTTATAACAGTCGTTTATATATCTTTTTATTGCATTATAGTTGCCATTTGTTTTGGTATATAATTTATTGCATAATATATTTTTAGAAAAGTGCCAGTTGGATAGATCGGTAGAATTATTTTCACAGCTTTAAAAAGGCGGTAATTTGAGGTTCCGATATGGTTGCAAATAACATCGACAATTTTCATGCTATGACAGTCATTTATGCATCATTTTAAAGCATTATGATTGCACTTTAATATGGTATATCATTTGTAGCATAATGTGTGTTTTTACAAATTGGTCAATTTGATAGATCGGTAGAATTATTGTTCTATGTTTAATAAAAGCAGTGATCTGAGGTTCCGATATGGTTGCAATTAACTTTGGCAGTTTTCGTGCTAGGACAGTAGTTTATGCACCATTTTAAAGCATTAAAATTGCCATTTGTTTTGGTATATAATTTATTGCATAATGTATTTTAAGAAAATGGCCAATTGGATAGATCGGTAGAATTATTTTCCCAGGTTTAAAAAGGCGGTAATTTGAGGTTCCGATATGGTTGTGAATAACTTTGACAGTTTTCATGCTATGACAGTCATTTATGCATCAGTTTAGAGCATTATGATTGCACTTTAATTTGGTATATCATTTGTGGCATAATGTGTTCGTCTAAAAAATGGTCAATTTGATGGATCGGTAGAATTATTATTCTATGTTTAAAAACGCGGTAATTTGAGGTTCCGATATGGTTGCAAATAACTTTGACAGTTTTCATGCTAGGGCATTAGTTTACGCATCATTTTAAAGCATTACAGTTGCACTTTATTTTGGTGTATAATTTGTGGCATAATGAATTTTTACAAAAATTGGATAGATCGGTATATTTATTGGTACAGGTTCAAAAATGCGGTAATTTAAGGCTCCGATATGGTTGCAAATAACTTTTATAGTTTTCATGTTATAACAGTCGTTTATATATCTTTTTATTGCATTATAGTTGCCATTTGCTTTGGTATATAATTTATTCCATAATATATTTTGGAAAATGGCCAATTGGATAGATCGGTAGAATTATTTTCACAGCTTTAAAAAAGGCGGTAGTTTGAGGTTCCGATATGGCTGCAAATAACATTGACAGTTTTCACGCTATGACAGTCATTTATGCATCATTTTAAAGCATTATGATTGCACTTTAATATGGTATATCATTTGTAGCATAATGTGTATTTTTACAAATTGGTCAATTTGATGGATCGGTAGAATTATTGTTCTATGTTTAAAAACGCGGTAATTTGAGGTTCCGATATGGTTGCAAATAACTTTTATAGTTTTCATGTTATAACAGTCGTTTATATATCTTTTATTGCATTATAGTTGCCATTTGTTTTGGTATATAATTTATTGCATAATATATTTTTAGAAAAGTGCCAGTTGGATAGATCGGTAGAATTATTTTCACAGCTTTAAAAAGGCGGTAATTTGAGGTTCCGATATGGTTGCAAATAACATCGACATTTTCATGCTATGACAGTCATTTATGCATCATTTTAAAGCATTATGATTGCACTTTAATATGGTATATCATTTGTAGCATAATGTGTGTTTTTACAAATTGGTCAATTTGATAGATCGGTAGAATTATTGTTCTATGTTTAATAAAAGCAGTGATCTGAGGTTCCGATATGGTTGCAATTAACTTTGGCAGTTTTCGTGCTAGGACAGTAGTTTATGCACCATTTTAAGCATTAAAATTGCCATTTGTTTTGGTATATAATTTATTGCATAATGTATTTTAAGAAAATGGCCAATTGGATAGATCGGTAGAATTATTTTCCCAGGTTTAAAAAAGGCGGTAATTTGAGGTTCCGATATGGTTGTGAATAACTTTGACAGTTTTCATGCTATGACAGTCATTTATGCATCAGTTTAGAGCATTATGATTGCACTTTAATTTGGTATATCATTTGTGGCATAATGTGTTCGTCTAAAAAATGGTCAATTTGATGGATCGGTAGAATTATTATTCTATGTTTAAAAACGCGGTAATTTGAGGTTCCGATATGGTTGCAAATAACTTTGACAGTTTTCATGCTAGGGCATTAGTTTACGCATCATTTTAAAGCATTACAGTTGCACTTTATTTTGGTGTATAATTTGTGGCATAATGAATTTTTACAAAAATTGGATAGATCGGTATATTTATTGGTACAGGTTCAAAAATGCGGTAATTTAAGGCTCCGATATGGTTGCAAATAACTTTTATAGTTTTCATGTTATAACAGTCGTTTATATATCTTTTTATTGCATTATAGTTGCCATTTGCTTTGGTATATAATTTATTCCATAATATATTTTTGGAAAATGGCCAATTGGATAGATCGGTAGAATTATTTTCACAGCTTTAAAAAGGCGGTAGTTTGAGGTTCCGATATGGCTGCAAATAACATTGACAGTTTTCACGCTATGACAGTCATTTATGCATCATTTTAAAGCATTATGATTGCACTTTAATATGGTATATCATTTGTAGCATAATGTGTATTTTTACAAATTGGTCAATTTGATGGATCGGTAGAATTATTGTTCTATGTTTAAAAACGCGGTAATTTGAGGTTCCGATATGGTTGCAAATAACTTTGACAGTTTTATGCTAGGGGCATTAGTTTATGCATCATTTTAAAGCATTACAGTTGCACTTTATATTGGTGTATAATTTGTGGCATAATGAATTTTTACAAAAGTTGGATAGATCGGTATATTTATTGGTACAGGTTTAAAAATGCGGTAATTCAAGGCTCCGATATGGTTGCAAATAACTTTTATAGTTTTCATGTTATAACAGTCGTTTATATATCTTTTTATTGCATTATAGTTGCCATTTGTTTTGGTACATAATTTATTGCATAATATATTTTTAGAAAATTGCCAATTGGATAGATCGGTAGAATTATTTTCACAGCTTTAAAAACGCGGTAATTTGAGGTTCCGATATGGTTGCAAATAACATTGACAGTTTTCATGCTATGACAGTCATTTATGCTTCATTTTAAAGCATTATGATTGCACTTTAATATGGTATATAATTTGTAGCATAATGTGTGTTTTTACTAATTGGTGAATTTGATAGATCGGTAGAATTATTGTTCTATGTTTAATAAACGCGGTAATCTGAGGTTCCGATATGGCTGCAATTAACTTTGGCAGTTTTTGTGCTAGGACAGTCGTTTATGCACCATTTTAAAGCATTAAAATTGCCATTTGTTTTGGTATATAATTTATTGCATAATGTATTTTTAGAAAACGGCCAATTGGATAAATCGGTAGAATTATTTTCCCAGGTTTAAAAGCGCGGTAATTTGAGGTTCCGATATGGTTGTGAATAACATTGACAGTTTTCATGCTATGACAGTCATTTATGCATCATTTTAAAGCATTACAGTTGCACTTTGTTTTGTGTATAATTTGTGGCATAATGAATTTTTACAAAAATTGGATAAATCGGTATATTTATTGGTACAGGTTTAAAAATGCGGTAATTTAAGGCCCCGATATGGTTGCAAATAACTTTTATAGTCTTCATGTTATAACAGTCGTTTATTACATCTTTTTATTGCATTTTAGTTGCCATTTGTTTTGGTATATAATTTATTGCATAATGTATTTTAGAAGATGGCCAATTGGATAGATCGATAGAATTATTTTCCCAGGTTTAAAAAGGCGGTAATTTGAGGTTCCGATATGGTTTGTGAATTACTTTGACAGTTTTCATGCTATGACAGTCATTTATGCATCAGTTTAGAGCATTATGATTGCACTTTAATTTGGTATATCATTTGTGGCATAATGTGTTCGTCCAAAAAATGGTCAATTTGATGGATCGGTAGAATTATTGTTCTATGTTTAAAAACGCGGTAATTTGAGGTTCCGATATGGTTGCAAATAACTTTGAAAGTTTTCATGCTAGGGCATTAGTTTACGCATCATTTTAAAGCATTACAGTTGCACTTTATTTTGGTGTATAATTTGGTGGCATAATGAATTTTTACAAAAATTGGATAGATCGGTATATTTATTGGTACAGATTGAAAAATGCGGTAATTTAAGGCTCCGATATGGTTGCAAATAACTTTTATAGTTTTTCATGTTATAACAGTCGTTTATATATCTTTTTATTGCATTACAGTTGCCATTTGATTTGGTATATAATTTATTCCATAATATATTTTTGGAAAATGGACAATTGGATAGATCGGTAGAATCATTTTAAAGCATTATGATTGCACTTTAATATGGTATATAATTTGTAGCATAATGTGTGTTTTTACAAATTGGTCAATTTGATAGATCGGTAGAATTATTGTTCTATGTTTAATAAAAGCAGTAATCTTAGGTTCCGATATGGTTGCAATTAACTTTGGCAGTTTTCGTGCTAGGACAGTCGTTTATGCACCATTTTAAAGCATTAAAATTGCCATTTGTTTTGGTATATAACTTATTGCTTAATGTATTTTAAGAAAATGGCCAATTGGATATATCGGTAGAATTATTTTCCCAGGTTTAAAAAGGCGGTAATTTGAGGTTCCGATATGGTTGTAAATAACATTGACAGTTTTCATGCTATGACAGTCATTTATGCATCAGTTTAGAGCATTATGATTGCACTTTAATTTGGTATATCATTTGTGGCACAATGTGTTCGTCTAAAAAATGGTCAATTTGAAGGATCGGTAGAATTATTGTTCTATGTTTAAAAACGCGGTAATTTGACGTTCCGATATGGTTGCAAATAACTTTGACAGTTTTCATGCTAGGGCATTAGTGCACTTTATTTTGGTATATAATTTGTGGCATAATGAATTTTTACAAAAATTGGATAGATCGGTATATTTATTGGTACAGGTTTAAAATGCGGTAATTTAAGGCCCCGATATGGTTGCAAATAACTTTTATAGTTTTCATGTTATAATAGTCGTTTATACATCTTTTTATTGCATTTTAGTTGCCATTTGTTTTGGGTATATAATTTATTTCATAATGTATTTTTAGAAGATGGCCAATTGGATAGATCGATAGAATTATTTTCCCAGGTTTAAAAAGGCGGTAATTTGAGGTTCCGATATGGTTGTGAATAACTTTGACAGTTTTCATGCTATGACAGTCATTTATGCATCATTTTAAAGCATTACAGTTGCACTTTGTTTCTGTGTATAATTTGTGGCATAATGAATTTTTACAAAAATTGGATAGATCGGTATATTTATTGGTACAGGTTTAAAAATGCGGTAATTTAAGGCCCCGATATGGTTGCAAATAACTTTTATAGTTTTCATGTTATAACAGTCGTTTATACATCTTTTTATTGCATTTTAGTTGCCATTTGTTTTGGTATATAATTTATTGCATAATGTATTTTTAGAAGATGGCCAATTGGATAGATCGATAGAATTATTTTCCCAGGTTTAAAAAGGCGGTAATTTGAGGTTCCGATATGGTTGTGAATAACTTTGACAGTTTTCATGCTATGACAGTCATTTATGCATCAGTTTAGAGCATTATGACTGCACTTTAATTTGGTATATCATTTGTGGCATAATGTGTTCATCTACAAAATAGTCAATTTGATGGATCGTTAGAATTATTGTTCTATGTTTAAAAACGCGGTAATTTGAGGTTCCGATATGGTTGCAAATAACTTTGACAGTTTTCATGCTAGGGCATTAGTGCACTTTATTTTGGTATATAATTTGTGGCATAATGAATTTTTACAAAAATTGGATAGATCGGTATATTTATTGGTACAGGTTTAAAAATGCGGTAATTTAAGGCCCCGATATGGTTGCAAATAACTTTTATAGTTTTCATGTTATAACAGTCGTTTATACATCTTTTTATTGCATTTAGTTGCCATTTGTTTTGGTATATAATTTATTGCATAATGTATTTTAGAAGATGGCCAATTGGATAGATCGATAGAATTATTTTCCCAGGTTTAAAAAGGCGGTAATTTGAGGTTCCGATATGGTTGTGAATTACTTTGAAAGTTTTCATGCTATGACAGTCATTTATGCATCAGTTTAGAGCATTATGATTGCACTTTAATTTGGTATATCATTTGTGGCATAATGTGTTCGTCCAAAAAATGGTCAATTTGATGGATCGGTAGAATTATTGTTCTATGTTTAAAAACGCGGTAATTTGAGGTTCCGATATGGTTGCAAATAACTTTGACAGTTTTCATGCTAGGGCATTAGTTTACGCATCATTTTAAAGCATTACAGTTGCACTTTATGTTGGTGTATAATTTGTGGCATAATGAATTTTTACAAAAAATTGGATAGATCGGTATATTTGTTGGTACAGGTTCAAAAATGCGGTAATTTAAGGCTCCGATATGGTTGCAAATAACTTTTATAGTTTTCATGTTATAACAGTCGTTTATACATCTTTTATTGCATTATAGTTGCCATTTGCTTGGTATATAATTTATTCCATAATATATTTTTGGAAAATGGCCAATTGGATAGATCGGTAGAATTATTTTCACAGCTTTAAAAACGCGGTAGTTTGAGGTTCCGATATGGCTGCAAATAACATTGACAGTTTTCACGCTATGACAGTCATTTATGCATCATTTTAAAGCATTATGATTGCACTTTAATATGGTGTATAATTTGTAGCATAATGTGTGTTTTTACAAATTGGTCAATTTGATAGATCGGTAGAATTATTCTATGTTTAATAAATGCAGTAATCTGAGGTTCCGATATGGTTGCAATTAACATTGGCAGTTTTCGTGCTAGGACAGTCGTTTATGCACCATTTTAAAGCATTAAAATTGCCATTGTTTTGGTATATAATTTATTGCATAATGTATTTTAAGAAAATGGCCAATTGGATAGATCGGTAGAATTATTTTCCCAGGTTTAAAAAGGCGGTAATTTGAGGTTCCGATATGGTTGTGAATAACTTTGACAGTTTTCATGCTATGACAGTCATTTATGCATCATTTTAAAGCATTATGATTGCACTTTAATTTGGTATATCATTTGTGGCACAATGTGTTCGTCTAAAAAATGGTCAATTTGAAGGATCGGTAGAATTATTGTTCTATGTTTAAAAACGCGGTAATTTGACGTTCCGATATGGTTGCAAATAACTTTGACAGTTTTCATGCTAGGGCAATAGTTTATGCATCATTTTAAAGCATTACAGTTGCACTTTATTTGGTGTATAATTTGTGGCATAATGAATTTTTACAAAAGTTGGATAGATCGGTATATTTATTGGTACAGGTTTAAAAATGCGGTAATTCAAGGCTCCGATATGGTTGCAAATAACTTTTATAGTTTTCATGTTATAACAGTCGTTTATATATCTTTTTATTGCATTATAGTTGCCATTTGTTTTGGTATATAATTTATTGCATAATATATTTTTAGAAAAGTGCCAGTTGGATAGATCGGTAGAATTATTTTCACAGCTTTAAAAAGGCGGTAATTTGAGGTTCCGATATGGTTGCAAATAACATCGACAATTTTCATGCTATGACAGTCATTTATGCATCATTTTAAAGCATTATGATTGCACTTTAATATGGTATATCATTTGTAGCATAATGTGTGTTTTTACAAATTGGTCAATTTGATAGATCGGTAGAATTATTGTTCTATGTTTAATAAAAGCAGTGAATCTGAGGTTCCGATATGGTTGCAATTAACTTTGGCAGTTTTCGTGCTAGGACAGTAGTTTATGCACCATTTTAAAGCATTAAAATTGCCATTTGTTTTGGTATATAATTTATTGCATAATGTATTTTAAGAAAATGGCCAATTGGATAGATCGGTAGAATTATTTTCCCAGGTTTAAAAAGGCGGTAATTTGAGGTTCCGATATGGTTGTGAATAACTTTGACAGTTTTCATGCTATGACAGTCATTTATGCATCAGTTTAGAGCATTATGATTGCACTTTAATTTGGTATATCATTTGTGGCATAATGTGTTCGTCTAAAAAATGGTCAATTTGATGGATCGGTAGAATTATTATTCTATGTTTAAAAACGCGGTAATTTGAGGTTCCGATATGGTTGCAAATAACTTTGACAGTTTTCATGCTAGGGCATTAGTTTACGCATCATTTTAAAGCATTACAGTTGCACTTTATTTTGGTGTATAATTTGTGGCATAATGAATTTTTACAAAATTGGATAGATCGGTATATTTATTGGTACAGGTTCAAAAATGCGGTAATTTAAGGCTCCGATATGGTTGCAAATAACTTTTATAGTTTTCATGTTATAACAGTCGTTTATATATCTTTTTATTGCATTATAGTTGCCATTTGCTTTGGTATATAATTTATTCCATAATATATTTTTGGAAAATGGCCAATTGGATAGATCGGTAGAATTATTTTCACAGCTTTAAAAAGGCGGTATTTGAGGTTCCGATATGGCTGCAAATAACATTGACAGTTTTCACGCTATGACAGTCATTTATGCATCATTTTAAAGCATTATGATTGCACTTTAATATGGTATATCATTTGTAGCATAATGTGTATTTTTACAAATTGGTCAATTTGATGGATCGGTAGAATTATTGTTCTATGTTTAAAAACGCGGTAATTTGAGGTTCCGATATGGTTTGCAAATAACTTTGACAGTTTTTATGCTAGGGCATTAGTTTATGCATCATTTTAAAGCATTACAGTTGCACTTTATATTGGTGTATAATTTGTGGCATAATGAATTTTTACAAAAGTTGGATAGATCGGTATATTTATTGGTACAGGTTTAAAAATGCGGTAATTCAAGGCTCCGATATGGTTGCAAATAACTTTTATAGTTTCATGTTATAACAGTCGTTTATATATCTTTTTATTGCATTATAGTTGCCATTTATTTTGGTATATAATTTATTGCATATATATTTTTAGAAAATTGCCAATTGGATAGATCGGTAGAATTATTTTCACAGCTTTAAAAAGGCGGTAATTTGAGGTTCCGATATGGTTGCAAATAACATTGACAGTTTTCATGCTATGACAGTCATTTATGCTTCATTTTAAAGCATTATGATTGCACTTTAATATGGTATATAATTTGTAGCATAATGTGTGTTTTTACTAATTTGTGAATTTGATAGATCGGTAGAATTATTGTTCAATGTTTAATAAAACGCGGTGATCTGAGGTTCCGATATGGCTGCAATTTACTTTGGCAGTTTTCGTGCTAGGACAGTCGTTTATGCACCATTTTAAAGCATTAAAATTGCCATTTGTTTTGGTATATAATTTATTGCATAATGTATTTTTAGAAAATGGCCAATTGGATAGATCGGTAGAATTATTTTCCCAGGTTTAAAAAGGCGGTAATTTGAGGTTCCGATATGGTTGCAAATAACATTGACAGTTTTCATGCTATGACAGTCATTTATGCATCATTTTAAAGCATTACAGTTGCACTTTGTTTTTGTGTAATAATTTGTGGCATAATGAATTTTTACAAAAATTGGATAGATCGGTATATTTATTTGGTACAGGTTTAAAAATGCGGTAATTCAAGGCTCCGATATGGTTGCAAATAACTTTTATAGTTTTCATGTTATAACAGTCGTTTATATATCTTTTTATTGCATTATAGTTGCCATTTGTTTTGGTATATAATTTATTGCATAATATATTTTTAGAAAATTGCCAACTGGATAGATCGGTAGAATTATTTTCACAGCTTTAAAAAGGCGGTAATTTGAGGTTCCGATATGGTTTGCAAATAACATTGACAGTTTTCATGCTATGACAGTCATTTATGCATCATTTTAAAGCATTACAGTTGCACTTTGTTTTGTGTATAATTTGTGGCATAATGAATTTTTACAAAAATTGGATAGATCGGTATATTTAGTGGTACAGGTTAAAAATGCGGTAATTTAAGGCCCCGATATGGTTGCAAATAACTTTTATAGTTTTCATGTTATAACAGTCGTTTATACATCTTTTATTGCATTTTAGTTGCCATTTGTTTTGGTATATAATTTATTGCATAATGTATTTTAGAAGATGGCCAATTGGATAGATCGATAGAATTATTTTCCAGGTTTAAAAATGCGGTAATTTGAGGTTCCGATATGGTTGTGAATTACTTTGACAGTTTTCATGCTATGACAGTCATTTATGCATCAGTTTAGAGCATTATGATTGCACTTTAATTTGGTATATCATGTTGTGGCATAATGTGTTTGTCTAAAAAATGGTCAATTTGATGGATCGGTAGAATTATTGTTCTATGTTTAAAAACGCGGTAATTTGAGGTTCCGATATGGTTGCAAATAACTTTGACAGTTTTTTATGCTAGGGCATTAGTTTACGCACCATTTTAAAGCATTACAGTTGCACTTTATATTGGTGTAATAATTTGTGGCATAATGAATTTTTACAAAAGTTGGATAGATCGGTATATTTATTGGTACAGGTTTAAAAATGCGGGAATTCAAGGCCTCCGATATGGTTGCAAATAACTTTATAGTTTTCATGTTATAACAGTCGTTTATACATCTTTTTATTGCATTTTAGTTGCCATTTGTTTTGGTATATAATTTATTTCATAATATATTTTTAGAAGATGCCAATTGGATAGATCGATAGAATTATTTTCCCAGGTTTAAAAAGGCGGTAATTTGAGTGGTTCCGATATGGTTGTGAATAACTTTGACAGTTTTCATTGCTATGACAGTCATTTATGCATCATTTTAAAGCATTACAGTTGCACTTTGTTTTTGTGTATAATTTGTGCATAATGAATTTTTACAAAAATTGGATAGATCGGTATATTATTGGTACAGGTTTAAAAATGCGGTTAATTTAAGGCCCCGATATGGTTGCAAATAACTTTTATAGTTTTCATGTTATAACAGTCGTTTATACATCTTTTTATTGCATTTTAGTTGCCATTTGTTTTGGTATATAATTTATTGCATAATGTATTTTAGAAGATGGCCAATTGGATAGATCGATAGAATTATTTTTCCAGGTTAAAAGGCGGTAATTTGAGGTTCCGATATGGTTGTGAAATACTTTGACAGTTTTCATGCTATGACAGTCATTTATGCATCAGTTTTAGAGCATTATGACTGCACTTTAATTTGGTATATCATTTGTGGCATAATGTGTTCATCTACAAAATAGTCAATTTGATGGATCGTTAGAATTATTGTTCTATGTTTAAAAACGCGGTATTTGAGGTTCCGATATGGTTGCAAATAACTTGGACAGTTTTTATGCTAGGGCATTAGTTTACGCACCATTTTAAAGCATTACAGGTGCACTTTATTTTGGTGTATAATTGTGGCATAATTTTATAGTTTTTCATGTTATAACAGTCTTTATATATCTTTTTATTGCATTATAGTTGCCATTTGCTTGGTATATAATTTATTCCATAATATATTTTTGGAAAATGGCCAATTGGATAGATCGGTAGAATTATTTTCACAGCTTTAAAAACGCGGTAGTTTGAGGTTCCGATATGGCTGCAGATAACATTGACAGTTTTCACGTATGACAGTCATTTATGCATCATTTTAAAGCATTATGATTGCACTTTAATATGGTATATCATTTGTAGCATAATGGTGTATTTTACAAATTGGTCAATTTGATAGATCGGTAGAATTATTGTTCTATGTTAATAAACGCAGTAATCTAGGTTCCCGATATGGTTTGGCAGTTTTCGTGCTAGGACGTCGTTATGCACCATTTAAAGCATTAAAAATTGCCATTTGTTTGGTATATAATTTATTGCATAATTTATTTTTAGAAACTGGCCAATTGGATAAGATCGGTATGATTATTTTCACGGTTTAAAAAGGCGGTAATTTGAGGTTCCGACTTAGGTTGTGAATAACTTTGACAGTTTTCATGCTATGACAGTCATTTATGCATCATTTTAAAGCATTATGATTGCACTTTAATTTGGTGTATAATTTATGGCATAATGAATTTTACAAAATTTGGATAGATCGGTATATTTATTGGTACAGGTTTAAAAATGCGGGTAAATTCAAGGCTCCGATATGGTTGCAAATAACTTTTATAGTTTTCATGTTATACAGTCGTTTATATATCTTTTTATTGCATTATAGTTGCCATTTGTTTTGGTATATAATTTATTGCATAATGTATTTTTAGAAGATGGCCAATTGGATAGATCGATAGAATTATTTTCCCAGGTTTAAAAAGGCGGTAATTTGAGGTTCCGATATGGTTGTGAATTACTTTGACAGTTTTCATGCTATGACAGTCATTTATGCATCAGTTTAGAGCGTTATGATTGCACTTTAATTTGGTATATCATTTGTGGCATAATGTGTTCGTCCAAAAATGGTCAATTTGATGGATCGGTAGAATTATTGTTCTATGTTTAAAAACGCGGTAATTTGAGGTTCCGATATGGTTGCAAATAACTTTGAAAGTTTTCATGCTAGGGCATTAGTTTACGCATCATTTTAAAGCATTACAGTTGCACTTTATTTTGGTGTATAATTTGTGGCATAATGAATTTTTACAAAAATTGGATAGATCGGTATATTTATTGGTACAGATTGAAAAATGCGGTAATTTAAGGCTCCGATATGGTTGCAAATAACTTTTATAGTTTTCATGTTATAACAGTCGTTTATATATCTTTTTATTGCATTAGAGTTGCCATTTGATTTGGTATATAATTTATTCCATAATATTTTTGGAAAATGGACAATTGGATAGATCGGTAGAATCATTTTAAAGCATTATGATTGCACTTTAATATGGTATATAATTTGTAGCATAATGTGTGTTTTTACAAATTGGTCAATTTGATAGATCGGTAGAATTATTGTTCTATGTTTAATAAAAGCAGTAATCTTAGGTTCCGATATGGTTGCAATTAACTTTGGCAGTTTTCGTGCTAGGACAGTCGTTTATGCACCATTTTAAAGCATTAAAATTGCCATTTGTTTTGGTATATAATTTATTGCATAATGTATTTTTAGAAAATGGCCAATTGGATATATCGGTAGAATTATTGTTATATGGTCGTCTGCTTGTCGATGTAAACGTTAACTTTTCTCTCCCATCTAAACCCCACTACATACGTTGCCACTATCTGGCAACATCGTATGTAGTGTGGTGAGTTTGCGTTTGCTGACAACTACATGGCTTGTGCTTTTTTCTCCTTTTTTTTATTATAACTTTGCATCGAGCTACAGACGGACTATTGGTTTGAAATAAGTAAAATTACAATTAAAAACAACTAAGGAGTAAAGAAACTTAAAATTGAAAGTAAATTTAATTGTAACTAAATAGAGCTTAAAAACAAATAAACCAAATTTAAAACAAAAAATAAGAAGAATAAAACAAACAAAAGTGAACTAAAGCCAAAATAAGGGTTGTTTTTTTCTTTCGTTACAAGAAGTGTGTGTGTGCAGTACAAAATCTAACAACCTGCACAATAGCCAAGCCGCAAGTGGATTAGACCAGCTCCAAACAAACACCGGCCACCAAAAGTGCACCAGCTCCAACCAGGTAAAAATCGAGGAAATAAACATTGGTCCTTTCGCCCGTCCTAGAAAAAATAAAGGTGCGTAATAAATTTTCATTTAAAAAGTGCAAAGTGTGGTCCATAATTTGTGTCTCGAAAAGTGAGGTTAGATAACCTTAACAATTGCAACAAAAAGTTATAAAAAGGTGCCCATTTTTGTTTGCTTCGGTTCCAGATTTTTGTATTTGTAGCTCATTTGAGAGCCAAAATTTGTCGTCCATCTTTTTTTCCACATTTTTTAATATTAAAGTGAAAATTTATTGGAATTCAAACGGTGGTTCTGTTCAACTCTTGTTGTTTTTATTTATTGCAAACTTCAGTGGTTCTCTTCATTACCTGTTTGTTTGTTACAAAGCGGTGGTTCTCTTTTAAGTTTGATATTGTTATGAACATTTGTAGTTCTTATTAGTCGTTTCTCTTTTATTGGAAAAATATAGTTCGAATTTTTCAATAGTCTCTCTTAAACTAAAATCTTTAAATATGTCGATTTTTGAAAAATTTATAATAGCAGCGGACGAAATAACTAGCACTGAGACAATGCTAAAAAGTGAAGATTTTTCGAATTATACAGAAGAGGCTTTGAATTCGAAAAAAATGAGTTAAATAAGGCATGGGAAAATTATAAAAGTCTTTATGATGAATGTTCCGCTGACACGATAGAGAAAAAGAAGGAATTAATAATGGTTCAAACAAAGCATCCACAAGTACGAAAAACATATGTGAGATGCATTAATATAATTTCAAAAGCTAAGAAACTTTTAGATAAAAAGAAAAATGAGAATTCAGAAACAGGAGTTCCCAATCTTTGTGGTTCCATAGCTGTACCTCCATGTGATACGGGTATTTTTCATGGGGACTATGAATCGTGGCCCACATTTAGGGACATGTTTACTGCAATTTATATAAATAACAGTAGACTTAGCCCAGTTGAGAAACTATTTTACTTATTTAGAAAAACAGATGGTGAAGCCAGGGATATTAACAGAAATGTAGCTCTAACCGCAGAGAATTTTAATATAGCTTGGAATAACTTAAAGGTTCAATACGAAAATAAACGTGTTTTGATTAACAGTCAATTAAAATTGCTTTTTAATTTGGCTCCATGCCAACAGGAATCGGCTTGTGAAATTAAAAGACTTCAAAGAGAAATAAATAATTGTATGGCTATTCTTAAGTTGTATAATGTAGACATTAATTCGTGGGACCCAATTTTTGTATTCCAATGTTCATCGAGGCTCACAGAATGCTCACTTAATTTGTGGGAACAATCGGTGGGAAACAAGACAGAGGTTCCCAAATGGGAAGAATTAAACAATTTTTTAACTGATCGATTTCATGCCCTAGAGAGTGTTTCGGACATTATTACAATAAACAGTGCACATTCCAGTGGTTCCCAAACAAATGCTACTCAAATAGCATCAAAAACTAAACAATTTAAAATCACACCATACTAAAGTCAGCTCATTTCAATGTAAATTATGCAAAGAAAACCACAAATTAAGTTCTTGTAGCATGTTTATGAACATGGATTACAAAACTAGGGTATCAACATTAAAAAAATTCAGGTTTTGCTTCAATTGCCTTACTATTGGCCATATGTATGGCGATTGTAGTAGTCCTAATGGTTGCTCTAAATGCAAACGAAAGCATCACACTCTAATGCATAGAGAATTCATAAAGAAACCTATTCAAAATCAGACTAATTCTTCTCAAAGTGAAGTTCAAAATTCTCAAAACATTGTTCCCCAACCACAATCATCAAACATTGCAGGTCCGTCTGGAATAGTTCAATCGCATCACACATCTGTTTCTAAAAAAGTTATGTTAGCTACAGCTTGGGTCAATATTATTAATGGTGGTATTTTTTATAAAGCTCGTGCTCTTATAGATCCTTGCTCTGATGAGAGTTTTATTTCTGAAAAACTGCAAAAATTATTAAAGTTGCCCACTAACCCTGTTTCAGCAGAAATTACTGGCCTTGGTGGCGACATTATAAGTAGATCATCTAAAATAGCATCCTTTGTAATTACCTCTGTTTATGATCCACAATTATCCGTTAATGTACAAGCATTAGTAGTCTCTCGTGTAACTGGAAATGTTCCACGCATTCATTCAATCCAGTAGATTATGAAAACTTACCTAAACTAAATTATGCAGATCCAAAATTTTTAAATGTGATCAAATTGATCTCTTGTTAGGGAGGAGATTTATATCCTTTAATACTTCGTGGTGGAGTAAAACATGGAATTTTTGAGTCCTTAGTTGCCCAAGAAACCATTTTTGGTTGGATTATTACAGGTCCAACCCCAAATAATGTTTCCCCTCGTATATTAAGAGTGTCTCATATGACAAAAGTTACAATTAATGACCATTTGACAAAATTTGGGAATTAGAGGAAGTTTCTCATAAGAAAATTTTATCAGAAGAGGATAAAAAATGTGAAGAAATATATCGCTCTACTACCACTCGGGATTCTGAAGGAAGATATACTGTCAGTTTGCCCTTTAAAAACAGTTTTAAGTCACTTGGTCCAAATAGACATATTGCTCTTAGTCAATATTTAAGAAGTGAGAAAATGCTACTACGTAAACCTGAATTTAAGGCCCAGTATGATGAGGTCCTAAAAGAATATTTATCACTAGGACATATGGAAATGCTTGAAAATACGTCATATGGTTCAGGATATTATTTACCTCATCATGGTGTTTTTAAGCCAGAAAGTACAACTACAAAATTAAGAGTAGTATTTAATGCCTCTTGCAAATCATCTACTGGCAAAAGTCTGAATGATTTGTTGTACACTGGCCCAATTTTACAAACAGATTTAGTAGCTCTAATATTAAAATGGAGATTTTATGAGTTTGTTTTTAACGCTGACATCTCAAAAATGTATCGTCAGATCTATATAAAACAAGAACATAGAGCATTCCAGAAAATTTTGTTTCGTAGTTCTGATAATAAGGAAATTGAAGATTTTCAATTAAAAACAGTTACATTCGGTGTAAATTGTGCCCCATATTTAGCTCTTAGGACCCTGCTTCAATTAGCTGATGATGAAGAGCAAACTTTTCCCCTTGGCTCACAAATTCTTCGTGAATTTATGTATGTAGACGATGCTCTAGTAGGAGCTCATTCTATATCAGACGCTCTAGAGGCAAGAAACCAATTAATTGGTATAATGAATACTGCAGGGTTTGAGTTAAGAAAATGGACCTCAAACAGCAAGCAAATTTTAAAAAATCTGCACGAAAGTCATCTTCTAAATTCATCCTTTTTGTCGCTCGATGATAAAAGCACTACGAAAATGCTTGGCGTTCGTTGGAATGCAGCTGGTGATTATTTTTATTTTTATACTGAGAAAATAGGACTAAAGACAAGTTATACAAAACGAGAAGTTCTTTCAGTTATAGCTCGTCTTTTTGATCCTGCAGGATGGTTAGCTCCTGTAGTGATCACAGCTAAAATATTAATGCAAAATATGTGGCTCGATAAAATCGAGTGGGATGATTGTATTAAACCATTAACGTTAAAAAAATGGCAAGATTTCATTTCAAAATATAATGATATAAATTACATTAAGCTTTCTCGGTGGGTACAGTTTAGTCCAAATTATAAAATTGAATTTCATGGTTTTTGTGACTCATCAGAATTAGCATATGCAGCCAATATTTACGTAAGGGTAGAAACTAATTGTAACGTCTATACAAATTTGCTCGTTTGCAAAACAAAAGTAGCTCCGATAAAAAAGCCATCTTTGCCCCGTTTGGAATTGTGTGGAGCAGTCCTTTTAGCAAATTTGATCGAAAGTGTAATTCCAAATTTGAATATTAATTTGTATTCCCTATATTTGTGGTCCGACTCAACGATAGTTCTTGCGTGGCTACGAAAGCCTCCTTGTACTTGGAAAACCTTTGTAGCAAACAGAGTAGCCACAGTACTAGAAAAAGTTGGAAACGAAAACTGGTTTCACATAGCATCTGGTGATAATCCTGCTGATCTAGCAACCCGGGGGCTGATGCCTTTGGAGTTGAAAGACAATAACCTATGGTGGCACGGTCCTAAATGGCTTAAATCGAATAGATCGACTTGGCCCAAAGGCCCTTTAGTATATGAAACTTCAGAAGAGGCAAAGGAAGTTCAAGTTAATATTGCTAGATCGATAGAAAAAGAAGATTTTCTTAACCGTTTCTCAAGTTTGCCCAGAGCTTATCATGTAATTGCTTACATCTTTAGATTTTACAATCTAGCTAGTAAGAGCAGACGAAAGTCCTTTAATTATGGCTCTCTTAGAATTTCAGCTCAGGAACTTTTTTTCGTACGTCAGCGGTTATTTTTCTTGTCGCAGCAATTTCACTTTGCGACCGAATTCAACAGTTTGTCAACAAAGAAGAAAATTGATCCTCGTAGTCCTTTATTAACTCTTACTACTCCGTTTTTAGATAGAAATAACCTTATTCGCGCTAACGGTCGTCTTGGCTCAACCAAGTGTTTATCCTACAATGAACGTCATCCTATTATACTTGCATATAATAGCAGGATAGCACGTTTATATGTAGAATTTGTGCATTTACTAGTTTATCATGGAGGTCCTCGCTTAGTTCTCAACATTGTTCGTCAAGAATGCTGGATACTAAAGGTAAAAAACTTAATAAAAACCGTCATTCACAATTGCAAAGTTTGCACATTATACCGGAAAAAGTTACAAACTCAAATTATGGCAGACTTGCCTATTGAAAGAACTACCTTTAGTCGCCCTTTCACTAATACCGGCGTTGACTTTGCTGGCCCTTTCGAAATTAAAAGTTTTACAGGCAGATACTCTCGTATTTCAAAAGGTTATGTGTGTCTCTTTGTCTGTTTTTCTACGAAGGCTATTCATCTGGAAGCAGTAAGTGATCTGTCTACTCCTGCGTTTTTAGCCGCTTTAGCTCGTTTTATAGCACGTCGTGGTTGCCCAAGTCGTATTTTCTCCGATAATGGTAGAAATTTTGTAGGTGCTGCACGAGAACTAGAGTCTAATTTTGGAAAACTTGTAAAAGAACTGCGAGATACAGCTGTTGAAAAATATGGTCATCAACATTTAGAATGGAGTTTCATCCCTGCTGCAGCCCCACATATGGGTGGATTGTGGGAAGCTGGCGTGAAGAGTCTGAAAATACACTTCAAGAAAACTGTAGGCCAATCAAAATTCACCTTTGAGGAGTTTGCTACACTTTTAGCAAGAATAGAAGCGTGTCTCAACTCTCGTCCATTAGGTCCTATATCAGAAAACATTGATGATTTGTCTGCCCTAACACCTGGCCATTTTTTAATAGGTTCTGCTTTACTTACTCCGGCTGATCCAGAAGAAACAGAATTGGCTCATAATATACTCAATAGGTGGCGAAAAGTAAAAGCTCTGCAACAGGAACTCTGTCACCGTTGGAAGGAGGAGTACTTAAAAGAACTGCAAAAACGCAATAAATGGAAACATCCTCAAACCAACCTGAAAGAAAATGACCTTGTGGCCTTAAAAAATGAACCATGTAGTCCCACAGAATGGCGGTTAGGTCGTATTGTAAAAGTTTTTCCTGGTCCTGACGGTAAAGTTCGGGTGGCTGATCTCAGAACGCAAAATGGCATAATTACTCGACCAATACACAAATTAGTTCTGCTCCCTAATTGCTCTGATTAAATTTCCATAAACATCTTCTTTAAAATAATCTTGCCCAATTAAAATTTCAGGTTAATATGGACTTCAATACTGAATTTGGATGCCCTCTTTGCAATAGATACCATGCTATTCGCGTCTGTTCCAAATTCATGGTGATGCCCGTGGAACTCAAACTTAGAGTGGTGGCTCAGCACTTATTGTGCTACAATTGTCTAGCCCAATCACACAGTCGCTCAGAATGCAGAAGCATCGATCGGTGCCGGCGTTGTATGCAGGACCATAACACCTTACTGCATCCTACACCGCAAGAAAGTATTTGGTTCCCGATGACAGCGACGGTACGAGTGGTAACAAAATTTTCCACGGACGCATTCGTGCGTGCTCTAATTGACCCCACAGCAGCCAGATCCTCTATCATGCAGAGTGAAATAGACGGCCTCGAATTGGGTGTTCATCAGGGCCGCACGAACATAGTGGTATACCATAGCCACGAGGAAAAGAGAAGAATAAATGTAGAATGCGTAGTGGAAAAGAGAAGATTTGGCTGTACCCCTTCAGCAAGTATTGACCGCGCTGATAAATATCCACGTCCAAGGGCAGTCGATCGTGCAAATGCGGACGTACACTGGCATATTAGTCGCCCATATCAGTTGATATTAGGAGCAGACGCCATGAGCCGTGTTTTATTAGGACCAGCTACAAGACGTCCTGGACAGATATACGCCCAAAACACCATCTTTGGGATTGCATATTTCGGTGAAGGCATAAAAAGAACCTAGAAATTTGTCTTACTTTTAAACATTTGTTGCCCATGAGAGGCATTTGAATTCATATTGAAATTATTGTTTTTGTTATATATATATATATATATATATATATATACATATATTTGTCGTCCTAAGAGGCATTTGAATTCATATTGAAATTATTGTTTTTGTTATATATATATTTGTCGTCCTACGAGGCGTTTGAATCAACATTGAATTTAAAATTGCTGTTATTTTTTATTTAATTACATTCATTTAACTATAAGAAAGATGATCTCATGTAGTTCAGTATTAGTGATTTAATTATATGAATTCCTATTTAATTTGTAATACATATAAAATAAAATAAGAATATATTTAAAAGTTATTTAATTTTTCAAATATAAATTGTTATTAATAATAAGTTAATTTTGGTTGCACCACCGTTGCAAGGGTGGCGGTAATGTTTATATGGTCGTCTGCTTGTCGATGTAAACGTTTAACTTTTCTCTCCCATCTAAACCCCACTACATACGTTGCCACTATCTGGCAACATCGTATGTAGTGTGGTGAGTTTGCGTTTGCTGACAACTACATGGCTTGTGCTTTTTTCTCCTTTTTTTATTATTAACTTTTGCATCGAGCTATCAGACGGACATATTGGTTTGAAATAAGTAAAATTACAAATTAAAACAAACTAAGGAGTAAAGAAACTTAAAATTGAAAGTAAATTTAATTGTAACTAAATAGAGCTTAAAACAAATAAACCAAATTTAAAACAAATAATAAGAAGAAATAAAACAAACAAAAGTGAACTAAAGCCAAAATAAGGGTTGTTTTTTTCTTTCGTACAAGAAGTGTGTGTGTGCAGTACAAAATCTACAACCTGCACAATAGCCAGCCGCAAGTGGATTAGACCAGCTCCAAACACCGGCCACCAAAAGTGCACCAGCTCCAACCAGGTAAAAATCGAGGAAATAAACAAAGTCTGTTCCACGGATTGCAATGATATTGGTATCCATTTAAAGCGCAAGAGCTGGGGAATGTAATGATACTAGCCTAATTCCAAAATATGACAAAGTTTTAAAGTTATAATCAAACGAATTGCAAACTACCTTATAATTTTAAAGTTTTTCAATACTTTTTAAGCTGAAGTCTCCGTGGATGCGAAATTCTTCAAAAGTATTATGTTTTATGTAAAACTAGAATTCATAGGCTTTCCATGGATACCAATATCATTAAAATCGCTTTAGCCGTTATGAAGCCAGAAGAACTTAAATATTTTGAATATGCGATTTCAACCTACTACTTCATTCTGTGCTCCTGGTACCAAAAAAGGGTTTCGACGAAATTTTTCTAAGTCCTATTTTTATTTATTTCCTAAGTTCTCAAATTATTTGTACACATCTTGGCAGCAAAACAATCAGCTTTAAATGATCATAACTTTAAGTCTGTTCCACGGATTGCAATGATATTGGTATCCATTTAAAGCGCAAGAGCTGGGGAATGTAATGATACAAGCCTAATTCCAAAATATGACAAAGTTTTAAAGTTATAATCAAACGAATTGCAAACTACCTTATAATTTTAAAGTTTTTCAATACTTTTTAAGCTGAAGTCTCCGTGGATGCGAAATTCTTCAAAAGTATTATGTTTTATGTAAAACTAGAATTCATAGGCTTTCCATGGATACCAATATCATTAAAATCGCTTTAGCCGTTATGAAGCCAGAAGAACTTAAATATTTTGAATATGCGATTTCAACCTACTACTTCATTCTGTGCTCCTGGTACCAAAAAAGGGTTTCGACGAAATTTTTCTAAGTCCTATTTTTATTTATTTCCTAAGTTCTCAAATTATTTGTACACATCTTGGCAGCAAAACAATCAGCTTTAAATGATCATAACTTTAAGTCTGTTCCACGGATTGCAATGATATTGGTATCCATTTAAAGCGCAAGAGCTGGGGAATGTAATGATACTAGCCTAATTCCAAAATATGACAAAGTTTTAAAGTTATAATCAAACGAATTGCAAAATACCTTATAATTTTAAAGTTTTTCAATACTTTTTAAGCTGAAGTCTCCGTGGATGCGAAATTCTTCAAAAGTATTATGTTTTATGTAAAACTAGAATTCATAGGCTTTCCATGGATACCAATATCATTAAAATCGCTTTAGCCGTTATGAAGCTAGAAGAACTTAAATATTTTGAATATGCGATTTCAACCTACTACTTCATTCTGTGCTCCTGGTACCAAAAAAGGGTTTCGACGAAATTTTTCTAAGTCCTATTTTTATTTATTTCCTAAGTTCTCAAATTATTTGTACACATCTTGGCAGCAAAACAATCAGCTTTAAATGATCATAACTTTAAGTCTGTTCCACGGATTGCAATGATATTGGTATCCATTTAAAGCGCAAGAGCTGGGGAATGTAATGATACTAGCCTAATTCCAAAATATGACAAAGTTTTAAAGTTATAATCAAACGAATTGCAAACTACCTTATAATTTTAAAGTTTTTCAATACTTTTTAAGCTGAAGTCTCCGTGGATGCGAAATTCTTCAAAAGTATTATGTTTTATGTAAAACTAGAATTCATAGGCTTTCCATGGATACCAATATCATTAAAATCGCTTTAGCCGTTATGAAGCCAGAAGAACTTAAATATTTTGAATATGCGATTTCAACCTACTACTTCATTCTGTGCTCCTGGTACCAAAAAAGGGTTTCGACGAAATTTTTCTAAGTCCTATTTTTATTTATTTCCTAAGTTCTCAAATTATTTGTACACATCTTGGCAGCAAAACAATCAGCTTTAAATGATCATAACTTTAAGTCTGTTCCACGGATTGCAATGATATTGGTATCCATTTAAAGCGCAAGAGCTGGGGAATGTAATGATACAAGCCTAATTCCAAAATATGACAAAGTTTTAAAGTTATAATCAAACGAATTGCAAACTACCTTATAATTTTAAAGTTTTTCAATACTTTTTAAGCTGAAGTCTCCGTGGATGCGAAATTCTTCAAAAGTATTATGTTTTATGTAAAACTAGAATTCATAGGCTTTCCATGGATACCAATATCATTAAAATCGCTTTAGCCGTTATGAAGCCAGAAGAACTTAAATATTTTGAATATGCGATTTCAACCTACTACTTCATTCTGTGCTCCTGGTACCAAAAAAGGGTTTCGACGAAATTTTTCTAAGTCCTATTTTTATTTATTTCCTAAGTTCTCAAATTATTTGTACACATCTTGGCAGCAAAACAATCAGCTTTAAATGACCATAACTTTAAGTTTGTTCCACGGATTGCAATGATATTGGTATCCATTTAAAGCGCAAGAGCTAGGGAATGTAATGATACTAGTCTAATTCCAAAATATGACAAAGTTTTAAAGTTATAATCAAACGAATTGCAAACTACCTTATAATTTTAAAGTTTTTCAATACTTTTTAAGCTGAAGTCTCCGTGGATGCGAAATTCTTAAAAAGTATTATGTTTTATATAAAACTAGAATTCATAGGCTTTCCATGGATACCAATATCATTAAAATCGCTTTAGCCGTTATGAAGCTAGAAGAACTTAAATATTTTGAATATGCGATTTCAACCTACTACTTCATTCTGTGCTCCTGGTACCAAAAAAGGGTTTCGACGAAATTTTTATAAGTCCTATTTTTATTTATTTCCCAAGTTCTCAAATTATTTGTACACATCTTGGCAGCAAAACAATCAGCTTTAAATGATCATAACTTTAAGTCTGTTCCACGGATTGCAATGATATTGGTATCCATTTAAAGCGCAAGAGCTGGGGAATGTAATGATACTAGCCTAATTCCAAAATATGACAAAGTTTTAAAGTTATAATCAAACGAATTGCAAACTACCTTATAATTTTAAAGTTTTTCAATACTTTTTAAGCTGAAGTCTCCGTGGATGCGAAATTCTTCAAAAGTATTATGTTTTATGTAAAACTAGAATTCATAGGCTTTCCATGGATACCAATATCATTAAAATCGCTTTAGCCGTTATGAAGCCAGAAGAACTTAAATATTTTGAATATGCGATTTCAACCTACTACTTCATTCTGTGCTCCTGGTACCAAAAAAGGGTTTCGACGAAATTTTTCTAAGTCCTATTTTTATTTATTTCCTAAGTTCTCAAATTATTTGTACACATCTTGGCAGCAAAACAATCAGCTTTAAATGATCATAACTTTAAGTCTGTTCCACGGATTGCAATGATATTGGTATCCATTTAAAGCGCAAGAGCTGGGGAATGTAATGATACAAGCCTAATTCCAAAATATGACAAAGTTTTAAAGTTATAATCAAACGAATTGCAAACTACCTTATAATTTTAAAGTTTTTCAATACTTTTTAAGCTGAAGTCTCCGTGGATGCGAAATTCTTCAAAAGTATTATGTTTTATGTAAAACTAGAATTCATAGGCTTTCCATGGATACCAATATCATTAAAATCGCTTTAGCCGTTATGAAGCCAGAAGAACTTAAATATTTTGAATATGCGATTTCAACCTACTACTTCATTCTGTGCTCCTGGTACCAAAAAAGGGTTTCGACGAAATTTTTCTAAGTCCTATTTTTATTTATTTCCTAAGTTCTCAAATTATTTGTACACATCTTGGCAGCAAAACAATCAGCTTTAAATGATCATAACTTTAAGTTTGTTCCACGGATTGCAATGATATTGGTATCCATTTAAAGCGCAAGAGCTAGGGAATGTAATGATACTAGTCTAATTCCAAAATATGACAAAGTTTTAAAGTTATAATCAAACGAATTGCAAAATACCTTATAATTTTAAAGTTTTTCAATACTTTTTAAGCTGAAGTCTCCGTGGATGCGAAATTCTTAAAAAGTATTATGTTTTATATAAAACTAGAATTCATACGCTTTCCATGGATACCAATATCATTAAAATCGCTTTAGCCGTTATGAAGCTAGAAGAACTTAAATATTTTGAATATGCGATTTCAACCTACTACTTCATTCTGTGCTCCTGGTACCAAAAAAGGGTTTCGACGAAATTTTTATAAGTCCTATTTTTATTTATTTCCCAAGTTCTCAAATTATTTGTACACATCTTGGCAGCAAAACAATCAGCTTTAAATGATCATAACTTTAAGTCTGTTCCACGGATTGCAATGATATTGGTATCCATTTAAAGCGCAAGAGCTGGGGAATGTAATGATACTAGCCTAATTCCAAAATATGACAAAGTTTTAAAGTTATAATCAAACGAATTGCAAACTACCTTATAATTTTAAAGTTTTTCAATACTTTTTAAGCTGAAGTCTCCGTGGATGCGAAAGTCTTCAAAAGTATTATGTTTTATGTAAAACTAGAATTCATAGGCTTTCCATGGATACCAATATCATTAAAATCGCTTTAGCCGTTATGAAGCCAGAAGAACTTAAATATTTTGAATATGCGATTTCAACCTACTACTTCATTCTGTGCTCCTGGTACCAAAAAAGGGTTTCGACGAAATTTTTCTAAGTCCTATTTTTATTTATTTCCTAAGTTCTCAAATTATTTGTACACATCTTGGCAGCAAAACAATCAGCTTTAAATGATCATAACTTTAAGTCTGTTCCACGGATTGCAATGATATTGGTATCCATTTAAAGCGCAAGAGCTGGGGAATGTAATGATACTAGCCTAATTCCAAAATATGACAAAGTTTTAAAGTTATAATCAAACGAATTGCAAACTACCTTATAATTTTAAAGTTTTTCAATACTTTTTAAGCTGAAGTCTCCGTGGATGCGAAATTCTTCAAAAATATTATGTTTTATGTAAAACTAGAATTCATAGGCTTTCCATGGATACCAATATCATTAAAATCGCTTTAGCCGTTATGAAGCCAGAAGAACTTAAATATTTTGAATATGCGATTTCAACCTACTATTTCATTCTGTGCTCCTGGTACCAAAAAAGGGTTTCGACGAAATTTTTCTATGTCCTATTTTTATTTATTTCCTAAGTTCTCAAATTATTTGTACACATCTTGGCAGCAAAACAATCAGCTTTAAATGATCATAACTTTAAGTCTGTTCCACGGATTGCAATGATATTGGTATCCATTTAAAGCGCAAGAGCTAGGGAATGTAATGATACTAGTCTAATTCCAAAATATGACAAAGTTTTAAAGTTATAATCAAACGAATTGCAAAATACCTTATAATTTTAAAGTTTTTCAATACTTTTTAAGCTGAAGTCTCCGTGGATGCGAAATTCTTAAAAAGTATTATGTTTTATATAAAACTGGAATTCATAGGCTTTCCATGGATACCAATATCATTAAAATCGCTTTAGCCGTTATGAAGCTAGAAGAACTTAAATATTTTGAATATGCGATTTCAACCTACTACTTCATTGCTCTGTGCTCCTGGTACCAAAAAAGGGTTTCGACGAAATTTTTATAAGTCCTATTTTTATTTATTTCCTAAGTTCTCAAATTATTTGTACACATCTTGGCAGCAAAACAATCAGCTTTAAATGATCATAACTTTAAGTCTGTTCAACGGATTGCAATGATATTGGTATCCATTTAAAGCGCAAGAGCTAGGGGAATGTAATGATACTAGTCTAATTCCAAAATATGACAAAGTTTTAAAGTTATAATCAAACGAATTGCAAAATACCTTATAATTTTAAAGTTTTTCAATACTTTTTAAGCTGAAGTCTCCGTGGATGCGAAATTCTTAAAAAGTATTATGTTTTATATAAAACTAGAATTCATAGGCTTTCCATGGATACCAATATCATTAAAATCGCTTTAGCCGTTATGAAGCTAGAAGAACTTAAATATTTTGAATATGCGATTTCAACCTACTACTTCATTCTGTGCTCCTGGTACCAAAAAAGGGTTTCGACGAAATTTTTCTAAGTCCTATTTTTATTTATTTCCTAAGTTCTCAAATTATTTGTACACATCTTGGCAGCAAAACAATCAGCTTTAAATGATCATAACTTTAAGTCTGTTCCACGGATTGCAATGATATTGGTATCCATTTAAAGCGCAAGAGCTGGGGAATGTAATGATACTAGCCTAATTCCAAAATATGACAAAGTTTTAAAGTTATAATCAAACGAATTGCAAACTACCTTATAATTTTAAAGTTTTTCAATACTTTTTAAGCTGAAGTCTCCGTGGATGCGAAATTCTTCAAAAGTATTATGTTTTATGTAAAACTAGAATTCATAGGCTTTCCATGGATACCAATATCATTAAAATCGCTTTAGCCGTTATGAAGCCAGAAGAACTTAAATATTTTGAATATGCGATTTCAACCTACTACTTCATTCTGTGCTCCTGGTACCAAAAAAGGGTTTCGACGAAATTTTTCTAAGTCCTATTTTTATTTATTTCCTAAGTTCTCAAATTATTTGTACACATCTTGGCAGCAAAACAATCAGCTTTAAATGATCATAACTTTAAGTCTGTTCCACGGATTGCAATGATATTGGTATCCATTTAAAGCGCAAGAGCTGGGGAATGTAATGATACTAGCCTAATTCCAAAATATGACAAAGTTTTAAAGTTATAATCAAACGAATTGCAAACTACCTTATAATTTTAAAGTTTTTCAATACTTTTTAAGCTGAAGTCTCCGTGGATGCGAAATTCTTCAAAAGTATTATGTTTTATGTAAAACTAGAATTCATAGGCTTTCCATGGATACCAATATCATTAAAATCGCTTTAGCCGTTATGAAGCCAGAAGAACTTAAATATTTTGAATATGCGATTTCAACCTACTACTTCATTCTGTGCTCCTGGTACCAAAAAAGGGTTTCGACGAAATTTTTCTAAGTCCTATTTTTATTTATTTCCTAAGTTCTCAAATTATTTGTACACATCTTGGCAGCAAAACAATCAGCTTTAAATGATCATAACTTTAAGTCTGTTCCACGGATTGCAATGATATTGGTATCCATTTAAAGCGCAAGAGCTGGGGAATGTAATGATACTAGCCTAATTCCAAAATATGACAAAGTTTTAAAGTTATAATCAAACGAATTGCAAACTACCTTATAATTTTAAAGTTTTTCAATACTTTTTAAGCTGAAGTCTCCGTGGATGCGAAATTCTTCAAAAGTATTATGTTTTATGTAAAACTAGAATTCATAGGCTTCCATGGATACCAATATCATTAAAATCGCTTTAGCCGTTATGAAGCCAGAAGAACTTAAATATTTTGAATATGCGATTTCAACCTACTACTTCATTCTGTGCTCCTGGTACCAAAAAAGGGTTTCGACGAAATTTTTCTAAGTCCTATTTTTATTTATATTCCTAAGTTCTCAAATTATTTGTACACATCTTGGCAGCAAAACAATCAGCTTTAAATGATCATAACTTTAAGTCTGTTCCACGGATTGCAATGATATTGGTATCCATTTAAAGCGCAAGAGCTAGGGAATGTAATGATACTAGTCTAATTCCAAAATATGACAAAGTTTTAAAGTTATAATCAAACGAATTGCAAACTACCTTATAATTTTAAAGTTTTTCAATACTTTTTAAGCTGAAGTCTCCGTGGATGCGAAATTCTTAAAAAGTATTATGTTTTATATAAAACTAGAATTCATAGGCTTTCCATGGATACCAATATCATTAAAATCGCTTTAGCCGTTATGAAGCTAGAAGAACTTAAATATTTTGAATATGCGATTTCAACCTACTACTTCATTCTGTGCTCCTGGTACCAAAAAAGGGTTTCGACGAAATTTTTCTAAGTCCTATTTTTATTTATTTCCTAAGTTCTCAAATTATTTGTACACATCTTGGCAGCAAAACAATCAGCTTTAAATGATCATAACTTTAAGTCTGTTCCACGGATTGCAATGATATTGGTATCCATTTAAAGCGCAAGAGCTGGGGAATGTAATGATACTAGCCTAATTCCAAAATATGACAAAGTTTTAAAGTTATAATCAAACGAATTGCAAACTACCTTATAATTTTAAAGTTTTTCAATACTTTTAAGCTGAAGTCTCCGTGGATGCGAAATTCTTCAAAAGTATTATGTTTTATGTAAAACTAGAATTCATAGGCTTTCCATGGATACCAATATCATTAAAATCGCTTTAGCCGTTATGAAGCCAGAAGAACTTAAATATTTTGAATATGCGATTTCAACCGTACTACTTCATTCTGTGCTCCTGGTACCAAAAAAGGGTTTCGACGAGATTTTTCTAAGTCCTATTTTTATTTATTTCCTAAGTTCTCAAATTATTTGTACACATCTTGGCAGCAAAACAATCAGCTTTAAATGATCATAACTTTAAGTCTGTTCCACGGATTGCAATGATATTGGTATCCATTTAAAGCGCAAGAGCTGGGGAATGTAATGATACTAGCCTAATTCCAAAATATGACAAAGTTTTAAAGTTATAATCAAACGAATTGCAAACTACCTTATAATTTTAAAGTTTTTCAATACTTTTTAAGCTGAAGTCTCCGTGGATGCGAAATTCTTCAAAAGTATTATGTTTTATGTAAAACTAGAATTCATAGGCTTTCCATGGATACCAATATCATTAAAATCGCTTTAGCCGTTATGAAGCCAGAAGAACTTAAATATTTTGAATATGCGATTTCAACCTACTACTTCATTCTGTGCTCCTGGTACCAAAAAAGGGTTTCGACGAAATTTTTCTAAGTCCTATTTTTATTTATTTCCTAAGTTCTCAAATTATTTGTACACATCTTGGCAGCAAAACAATCAGCTTTAAATGATCATAACTTTAAGTCTGTTCCACGGATTGCAATGATATTGGTATCCATTTAAAGCGCAAGAGCTGGGGAATGTAATGATACTAGCCTAATTCCAAAATATGACAAAGTTTTAAAGTTATAATCAAACGAATTGCAAACTACCTTATAATTTTAAAGTTTTTCAATACTTTTTAAGCTGAAGTCTCCGTGGATGCGAAATTCTTCAAAAGTATTATGTTTTATGTAAAACTAGAATTCATAGGCTTTCCATGGATACCAATATCATTAAAATCGCTTTAGCCGTTATGAAGCCAGAAGAACTTAAATATTTTGAATATGCGATTTCAACCTACTACTTCATTCTGTGCTCCTGGTACCAAAAAAGGGTTTCGACGAAATTTTTCTAAGTCCTATTTTTATTTATTTCCTAAGTTCTCAAATTATTTGTACACATCTTGGCAGCAAAACAATCAGCTTTAAATGATCATAACTTTAAGTCTGTTCCACGGATTGCAATGATATTGGTATCCATTTAAAGCGCAAGAGCTGGGGAATGTAATGATACTAGTCTAATTCCAAAATATGACAAAGTTTTAAAGTTATAATCAAACGAATTGCAAACTACCTTATAATTTTAAAGTTTTTCAATACTTTTTAAGCTGAAGTCTCCGTGGATGCCAAATTCTTCAAAAGTATTATGTTTTATGTAAAACTAGAATTCATAGGCTTTCCATGGATACCAATATCATTAAAATCGCTTTAGCCGTTATGAAGCCAGAAGAACTTAAATATTTTGAATATGCGATTTCAACCGTACTACTTCATTCTGTGCTCCTGGTAACAAAAAAGGGTTTCGACGAGATTTTTCTAAGTCCTATTTTTATTTATTTCCTAAGTTCTCAAATTATTTGTACACATCTTGGCAGCAAAACAATCAGCTTTAAATGATCATAACTTTAAGTCTGTTCCACGGATTGCAATGATATTGGTATCCATTTAAAGCGCAAGAGCTGGGGAATGTAATGATACTAGCCTAATTCCAAAATATGACAAAGTTTTAAAGTTATAATCAAACGAATTGCAAACTACCTTATAATTTTAAAGTTTTTCAATACTTTTTAAGCTGAAGTCTCCGTGGATGCGAAATTCTTCAAAAGTATTATGTTTTATGTAAAACTAGAATTCATAGGCTTTCCATGGATACCAATATCATTAAAATCGCTTTAGCCGTTATGAAGCCAGAAGAACTTAAATATTTTGAATATGCGATTTCAACCTACTACTTCATTCTGTGCTCCTGGTACCAAAAAAGGGTTTCGACGAAATTTTTCTAAGTCCATTTTTATTTATTTCCTAAGTTCTCAAATTATTTGTACACATCTTGGCAGCAAAACAATCAGCTTTAAATGATCATAACTTTAAGTCTGTTCCACGGATTGCAATGATATTGGTATCCATTTAAAGCGCAAGAGCTGGGGAATGTAATGATACTAGTCTAATTCCAAAATATGACAAAGTTTTAAAGTTATAATCAAACGAATTGCAAACTACCTTATAATTTTAAAGTTTTTCAATACTTTTTAAGCTGAAGTCTCCGTGGATGCGAAATTCTTCAAAAGTATTATGTTTTATGTAAAACTAGAATTCATAGGCTTTCCATGGATACCAATATCATTAAAATCGCTTTAGCCGTTATGAAGCCAGAAGAACTTAAATATTTTGAATATGCGATTTCAACCTACTACTTCATTCTGTGCTCCTGGTACCAAAAAGGGTTTCGACGAAATTTTTCTAAGTCCTATTTTTATTTATTTCCTAAGTTCTCAAATTATTTGTACACATCTTGGCAGCAAAACAATCAGCTTTAAATGATCATAACTTTAAGTCTGTTCCACGGATTGCAATGATATTGGTATCCATTTAAAGCGCAAGAGCTGGGGAATGTAATGATACTAGCCTAATTCCAAAATATGACAAAGTTTTAAAGTTATAATCAAACGAATTGCAAACTACCTTATAATTTTAAAGTTTTTCAATACTTTTTAAGCTGAAGTCTCCGTGGATGCGAAATTCTTCAAAAGTATTATGTTTTATGTAAAACTAGAATTCATAGGCTTTCCATGGATACCAATATCATTAAAATCGCTTTAGCCGTTATGAAGCCAGAAGAACTTAAATATTTTGAATATGCGATTTCAACCTACTACTTCATTCTGTGCTCCTGGTACCAAAAAAGGGTTTCGACGAAATTTTTCTAAGTCCTATTTTTATTTATTTCCTAAGTTCTCAAATTATTTGTACACATCTTGGCAGCAAAACAATCAGCTTTAAATGATCATAACTTTAAGTCTGTTCCACGGATTGCAATGATATTGGTATCCATTTAAAGCGCAAGAGCTGGGGAATGTAATGATACTAGTCTAATTCCAAAATATGACAAAGTTTTAAAGTTATAATCAAACGAATTGCAAACTACCTTATAATTTTAAAGTTTTTCAATACTTTTTAAGCTGAAGTCTCCGTGGATGCGAAATTCTTCAAAAGTATTATGTTTTATGTAAAACTAGAATTCATAGGCTTTCCATGGATACCAATATCATTAAAATCGCTTTAGCCGTTATGAAGCCAGAAGAACTTAAATATTTTGAATATGCGATTTCAACCTACTACTTCATTCTGTGCTCCTGGTACCAAAAAAGGGTTTCGACGAAATTTTTCTAAGTCCTATTTTTATTTATTTCCTAAGTTCTCAAATTATTTGTACACATCTTGGCAGCAAAACAATCAGCTTTAAATGATCATAACTTTAAGTCTGTTCCACGGATTGCAATGATATTGGTATCCATTTAAAGCGCAAGAGCTGGGGAATGTAATGATACTAGTCTAATTCCAAAATATGACAAAGTTTTAAAGTTATAATCAAACGAATTGCAAAATACCTTATAATTTTAAAGTTTTTCAATACTTTTTAAGCTGAAGTCTCCGTGGATGCGAAATTCTTAAAAAGTATTATGTTTTATATAAAACTAGAATTCATAGGCTTTCCATGGATACCAATATCATTAAAATCGCTTTAGCCGTTATGAAGCTAGAAGAACTTAAATATTTTGAATATGCGATTTCAACCTACTACTTCATTCTGTGCTCCTGGTACCAAAAAAGGGTTTCGACGAAATTTTTCTAAGTCCTATTTTTATTTATTTCCTAAGTTCTCAAATTATTTGTACACATCTTGGCAGCAAAACAATCAGCTTTAAATGATCATAACTTTAAGTCTGTTCCACGCAGTGATGCCAGGAGATTTTTTTCAGAAATCCCTACGCTTATGAGAAAAAATCCCTTTTTTCCCTACACCCACTTTTTATTTTCCCTACATTTTTCCCTACACTACTTTTTTCCAAGTTTATCTTAAAAAAATACAAAAATAACATAAAAAACTAAAATATTAGCTCTGTTTTATAATTTACACACATATATATATATATATATATATATATATATATATATATATATATATATATATATATATATATATATATATATATATATATATATATATATATAAATATATATATATATATATATATATATATATATACACTATCGGACAAAATAAAGTGCAAAAGTACTCATGCTATATTCTTTCATCGAAAAATCGGTTAAATGATTATTGAATATGGAAATTTTTTTCAAAATCATTTAGTTAATATACAACGCTACAATAATAACAATAAAACTAAATTATTGTAATTACAATTTTTCTGTAAAACTTCTAAAATTAAAGTAAATTAAATTTTTTTGTCGGACAAAATAAAGTGTAAATTTTATATATCATTATTTAAATTTCTTGTATATCAAAATTTTTTATCTATTTTGGTTCTGATTTGAATATCTGGATCTACTTAAGCCATTTTGGTAATTTTGTTCACCATTGTTATTCGCAATCGCCTTTCCTTCCCCTTGCTTTTCGCATATGATTATTTTCAAAAGAAATCCGTTTTTGATCACTATTTCATCGGAATTTTTTGATCAATTGTGGTCCAAAATTAATCTATTGGATTTAGGGCGGTGCTCTGAGCAACTTATTTAAATTTTCAGTGTTCTTTCCTACAGTAATGCTATTTTTTAACTTTATCAAGCGCTTAAGCTTATTATCTTTCCGAGATATAAAGTTGCCCAAGTCCATTTCGAAGGCACTGATCTTAAGATTTGACTGTAATATGCTCACATAGTGTTCACTAGAGCTTTTTGAATAAATTTCCCCTAGGTTCCCCACAGCTAACATTAAAAGTTAAACACATACGAAGAGTCAACTGACCCATACGTTCAATCTTTCACCAACACATTTAAAAGCATGGAAATTTTTTTTCGGGTTTAGTATTTAATTTTGTATTTTTTACCTCAAATTTGCGTAGATAGTCAGATGAGTCCTAATTTGTACCGAAAATTTTAAAATGTCGACAATGAGTGTGAGTTAAACCCTTCAATATACAATATTTTAAAAACAATACCCCAGGTTTTAAACATTATGGTGGGGGGCTATCGGTATTGGTACATTATTCAACCTTAGGAGCGGGAATCTTAGTGAAGATGGAGTAAACAATAACAATTGAGCAATTCACGAGCGTATTTAATAATTTTTTTTAAATAAATGCCGTAAAAATGGATTTGGGACACTTAATGCCTCAACAGATTTATGACTTCAAACACACGACAAAGGTTAAAAACATTACTGTAAGAAAAAAAAACACTGAAAAATTGGAATGACCTACTCAGACCATCGCCCTAAATCCAATAGATTAATTTTTGACCACAATTGATAAAAAATTCTGCTGAAATAGCGAACAAAAACGGATTTCATTTGAAAATAATCGTATGGGGGAAAGCAAGGGGAAGGGAAGGCGATTGCGAATAATAATGGTAAAAAAATTAAAAAAATGGCTTAAGTAGATCCAGATATTCAAATCAGAACCAAAATAGATAAAAAATTTTGATATACAAAAAATTCAAATAATGATATATAAAATTTACACTTTATTTTGTCCGACAAAAAGGTGAATTTACTTTAATTTTGGATGTTATACAGAAAAATTTTAGGTGGAATGATTTTGTTTTATTGTAATTTTTGTAGCATTGCATATAAACTAAATGAATTTTAAAAAATTCCATATTCAGTAATCATTTAACAGATTTTTCGCTGAAAGAATATAACATGAGTACTTTTGCACTTTATTTTGTCCGATAGTGTATATATATATATATATATATATATATATATATATATATATATATATATATATATATATATATATATATATATATATATATATATATGTATTTTTTTTAATTTTTAGGAATGAAATTTCTAGAATTAAAATTTTAATTTTTTACTTTCAATTTTACATCATACAAATCTCCCAACCCTGACTCTTCAGTATAGATTAAAAAAAACAAGACAGTATCACGATTCGATGTTAAAAATTTATTTAATGTGCCCCCAGTTTACTTTTGCGTTTACTTTTTGCGGTTTACTTTTATAAATTTTCAGAACATTAAATTATTTTTTTCAATCCTGAGTTACTGCATTAAGCCCCCGACTACTCTATCTATAAGGAGTCAGAATATATCGCCTTACAGGATTGGCATAATCCAAAAAAGTCGTTTCAAGAAAAATGGATATGAATATTTTATGACATTTAACTATTTTCTTTGATAACTTTTAAACAAATCAAGGGATTTTAAAAATCCAAATTCAGATAGTTGAGGTTAAATGTTTCTCATCTAAATTGAAATTCAATTTTTAGTTGTCTAATATTCACGAAAACATGGGTTTTAGTTTTTACGTTTACAAAAAAATCGATTTCACATCGAAAATAATAAACATATTAGAAATTTGATAAATCTATATGAAAGATTTTAGTATTTCGCATGTTTTGTAGCCCTCAGTTCAAGAAACCCGAATTTTGGATTATGCCAGGCTTGTAGCGATATGTCGGTACACATATTGTAGAAATTACAGCGGAATTTTTACTAACGATACACTTAAAATTGATTTCATTTTTAATTTTAGAGTTTAATACATGAAAGAGTATATATTTAGTTGATAAAAACTATGAAATTTAAAAAATCCCTACAACTTGACAATAGTAAGAAATCTTTCCCTTTTTCCCTACACGTGAAATTTTTGAAAAAAATCCCTACAAAAAGGGAAAAATCCCTACACTTGGCATCACTGGTTCCACGGATTGCAATGATATTGGTATCCATTTAAAGCGCAAGAGCTGGGGAATGTAATGATACTAGCCTAATTCCAAAATATGACAAAGTTTTAAAGTTATAATCAAACGAATTGCAAACTACCTTATAATTTTAAAGTTTTTCAATACTTTTTAAGCTGAAGTCTCCGTGGATGCGAAATTCTTCAAAAGTATTATGTTTTGTGTAAAACTAGAATTCATAGGCTTTCCATGGATACCAATATCATTAAAATCGCTTTAGCCGTTATGAAGCTAGAAGAACTTAAATATTTTGAATATGCGATTTCAACCTACTACTTCATTCTGTGCTCCTGGTACCAAAAAAGGGTTTCGACGAAATTTTTCTAAGTCCTATTTTTATTTATTTCCTAAGTTCTCAAATTATTTGTACACATCTTGGCAGCAAAACAATCAGCTTTAAATGATCATAACTTTAAGTCTGTTTATATGGTCGTCTGCTTGTCGATGTAAACGTTTAACTTTTCTCTCCCATCTAAACCCCACTACATACGTTGCCACTATCTGGCAACATCGTATGTAGTGTGGTGAGTTTGCGTTTGCTGACAACTACATGGCTTGTGCTTTTTTTCTCCTTTTTTTTATTATTAACTTTTGCATCGAGCTATCAGACGGACATATTGGTTTGAAATAAGTAAAATTACAAATTAAAACAAACTAAGGAGTAAAGAAACTTAAAATTGAAAGTAAATTTAATTGTAACTAAATAGAGCTTAAAACAAATAAACCAAATTTAAAACAAATAATAAGAAGAAAGAAAACAAACAAAAGTGAACTAAAGCCAAAATAAGGGTTGTTTTTTTCTTTCGTACAAGAAGTGTGTGTGTGCAGTACAAAATCTACAACCTGCACAATAGCCAGCCGCAAGTGGATTAGACCAGCTCCAAACACCGGCCACCAAAAGTGCACCAGCTCCAACCAGGTAAAAATCGAGGAAATAAACATTGGTCCTTCGCCCGTCCTAGAAAAAATAAAGGTGCGTAATAAATTTTCATTTAAAAAGTGCAAAGTGTGGTCCATAATTTGTGTCTCGAAAAGTGAGGTTAGATAACCTTAACAATTGCAACAAAAAGTTATAAAAAGGTGCCATTTTTGTTTGCTTCGGTTCCAGATTTTTGTATTTGTAGCTCATTTGAGAGCCAAAAATTTGTCGTCCATCTTTTTTTTCCACATTTTTTAATATTAAAGTGAAAATTTATTGGAATTCAAACGGTGGTTCTGTTCAACTCTTGTTGTTTTTATTTATTGCAAACTTCAGTGGTTCTCTTCATTACCTGTTTGTTTGTTACAAAGCGGTGGTTCTCTTTTAAGTTTGATATTGTTATGAACATTTGTAGTTCTTATTAGTCGTTTCTCTTTTATTGGAAAAATATAGTTCGAATTTTTCAATAGTCTCTCTTAAACTAAAATCTTTAAATATGTCGATTTTTGAAAAATTTATAATAGCAGCGGACGAAATAACTAGCACTGAGACAATGCTAAAAAGTGAAGATTTTTCGAATTATACAGAAGAGGCTTTTGAATTCGAAAAAAATGAGTTAAATAAGGCATGGGAAAATTATAAAAGTCTTTATGATGAATGTTCCGCTGACACGATAGAGAAAAAGAAGGAATTAATAATGGTTCAAACAAAGCATCCACAAGTACGAAAAACATATGTGAGATGCATTAATATAATTTCAAAAGCTAAGAAACTTTTAGATAAAAAGAAAAATGAGAATTCAGAAACAGGAGTTCCCAATCTTTGTGGTTCCATAGCTGTACCTCCATGTGATACGGGTATTTTTCATGGGGACTATGAATCGTGGCCCACATTTAGGGACATGTTTACTGCAATTTATATAAATAACAGTAGACTTAGCCCAGTTGAGAAACTATTTTACTTATTTAGAAAAACAGATGGTGAAGCCAGGGATATTAACAGAAATGTAGCTCTAACCGCAGAGAATTTTAATATAGCTTGGAATAACTTAAAGGTTCAATACGAAAATAAACGTGTTTTGATTAACAGTCAATTAAAATTGCTTTTTAATTTGGCTCCATGCCAACAGGAATCGGCTTGTGAAATTAAAAGACTTCAAAGAGAAATAAATAATTGTATGGCTATTCTTAAGTTGTATAATGTAGACATTAATTCGTGGGACCCAATTTTTGTATTCCAATGTTCATCGAGGCTCACAGAATGCTCACTTAATTTGTGGGAACAATCGGTGGGAAACAAGACAGAGGTTCCCAAATGGGAAGAATTAAACAATTTTTTAACTGATCGATTTCATGCCCTAGAGAGTGTTTCGGACATTATTACAATAAACAGTGCACATTCCAGTGGTTCCCAAACAAATGCTACTCAAATAGCATCAAAAACTAAACAATTTAAATCACACCATACTAAAGTCAGCTCATTTCAATGTAAATTATGCAAAGAAAACCACAAATTAAGTTCTTGTAGCATGTTTATGAACATGGATTACAAAACTAGGGTATCAACATTAAAAAAATTCAGGTTTTGCTTCAATTGCCTTACTATTGGCCATATGTATGGCGATTGTAGTAGTCCTAATGGTTGCTCTAAATGCAAACGAAAGCATCACACTCTAATGCATAGAGAATTCATAAAGAAACCTATTCAAAATCAGACTAATTCTTCTCAAAGTGAAGTTCAAAATTCTCAAAACATTGTTCCCCAACCACAATCATCAAACATTGCAGGTCCGTCTGGAATAGTTCAATCGCATCACACATCTGTTTCTAAAAAAGTTATGTTAGCTACAGCTTGGGTCAATATTATTAATGGTGGTATTTTTTATAAAGCTCGTGCTCTTATAGATCCTTGCTCTGATGAGAGTTTTATTTCTGAAAAACTGCAAAAATTATTAAAGTTGCCCACTAACCCTGTTTCAGCAGAAATTACTGGCCTTGGTGGCGACATTATAAGTAGATCATCTAAAATAGCATCCTTTGTAATTACCTCTGTTTATGATCCACAATTATCCGTTAATGTACAAGCATTAGTAGTCTCTCGTGTAACTGGAAATGTTCCAACGCATTCATTCAATCCAGTAGATTATGAAAACTTACCTAAACTAAATTATGCAGATCCAAAATTTTTTAAATGTGATCAAATTGATCTCTTGTTAGGAGGAGATTTATATCCTTTAATACTTCGTGGTGGAGTAAAACATGGAATTTTTGAGTCCTTAGTTGCCCAAGAAACCATTTTTGGTTGGATTATTACAGGTCCAACCCCAAATAATGTTTCCCCTCGTATATTAAGAGTGTCTCATATGACAAAAGTTACAATTAATGACCATTTGACAAAATTTTGGGAATTAGAGGAAGTTTCTCATAAGAAAATTTTATCAGAAGAGGATAAAAAATGTGAAGAAATATATCGCTCTACTACCACTCGGGATTCTGAAGGAAGATATACTGTCAGTTTGCCCTTTAAAAACAGTTTTAAGTCACTTGGTCCAAATAGACATATTGCTCTTAGTCAATATTTAAGAAGTGAGAAAATGCTACTACGTAAACCTGAATTTAAGGCCCAGTATGATGAGGTCCTAAAAGAATATTTATCACTAGGACATATGGAAATGCTTGAAAATACGTCATATGGTTCAGGATATTATTTACCTCATCATGGTGTTTTTAAGCCAGAAAGTACAACTACAAAATTAAGAGTAGTATTTAATGCCTCTTGCAAATCATCTACTGGCAAAAGTCTGAATGATTTGTTGTACACTGGCCCAATTTTACAAACAGATTTAGTAGCTCTAATATTAAAATGGAGATTTTATGAGTTTGTTTTTAACGCTGACATCTCAAAAATGTATCGTCAGATCTATATAAAACAAGAACATAGAGCATTCCAGAAAATTTTGTTTCGTAGTTCTGATAATAAGGAAATTGAAGATTTTCAATTAAAAACAGTTACATTCGGTGTAAATTGTGCCCCATATTTAGCTCTTAGGACCCTGCTTCAATTAGCTGATGATGAAGAGCAAACTTTTCCCCTTGGCTCACAAATTCTTCGTGAATTTATGTATGTAGACGATGCTCTAGTAGGAGCTCATTCTATATCAGACGCTCTAGAGGCAAGAAACCAATTAATTGGTATAATGAATACTGCAGGGTTTGAGTTAAGAAAATGGACCTCAAACAGCAAGCAAATTTTAAAAAATCTGCACGAAAGTCATCTTCTAAATTCATCCTTTTTGTCGCTCGATGATAAAAGCACTACGAAAATGCTTGGCGTTCGTTGGAATGCAGCTGGTGATTATTTTTATTTTTATACTGAGAAAATAGGACTAAAGACAAGTTATACAAAACGAGAAGTTCTTTCAGTTATAGCTCGTCTTTTTGATCCTGCAGGATGGTTAGCTCCTGTAGTGATCACAGCTAAAATATTAATGCAAAATATGTGGCTCGATAAAATCGAGTGGGATGATTGTATTAAACCATTAACGTTAAAAAAATGGCAAGATTTCATTTCAAAATATAATGATATAAATTACATTAAGCTTTCTCGGTGGGTACAGTTTAGTCCAAATTATAAAATTGAATTTCATGGTTTTTGTGACTCATCAGAATTAGCATATGCAGCCAATATTTACGTAAGGGTAGAAACTAATTGTAACGTCTATACAAATTTAGCTCCGATAAAAAAGCCATCTTTGCCCCGTTTGGAATTGTGTGGAGCAGTCCTTTTAGCAAATTTGATCGAAAGTGTAATTCCAAATTTGAATATTAATTTGTATTCCCTATATTTGTGGTCCGACTCAACGATAGTTCTTGCGTGGCTACGAAAGCCTCCTTGTACTTGGAAAACCTTTGTAAGCAAACAGAGTAGCCACAGTACTAGAAAAAGTTGGAAACGAAAACTGGTTTCACATAGCATCTGGTGATAATCCTGCTGATCTAGCAACCCGGGGGCTGATGCCTTTGGAGTTGAAAGACAATAACCTATGGTGGCACGGTCCTAAATGGCTTAAATCGAATAGATCGACTTGGCCCAAAGGCCCTTTAGTATATGAAACTTCAGAAGAGGCAAAGAAGTTCAAGTTAATATTGCTAGATCGATAGAAAAAGAAGATTTTCTTAACCGTTTCTCAAGTTTGCCCAGAGCTTATCATGTAATTGCTTACATCTTTAGATTTTACAATCTAGCTAGTAAGAGCAGACGAAAGTCCTTTAATTATGGCTCTCTTAGAATTTCAGCTCAGGAACTTTTTTTCGTACGTCAGCGGTTATTTTTCTTGTCGCAGCAATTTCACTTTGCGACCGAATTCAACAGTTTGTCAACAAAGAAGAAAATTGATCCTCGTAGTCCTTTATTAACTCTTACTCCGTTTTAGATAGAAATAACCTTATTCGCGCTAACGGTCGTCTTGGCTCAACCAAGTGTTTATCCTACAATGAACGTCATCCTATTATACTTGCATATAATAGCAGGATAGCACGTTTATATGTAGAATTTGTGCATTTACTAGTTTATCATGGAGGTCCTCGCTTAGTTCTCAACATTGTTCGTCAAGAATGCTGGATACTAAAGGTAAAAAACTTAATAAAAACCGTCATTCACAATTGCAAAGTTTGCACATTATACCGGAAAAAGTTACAAACTCAAATTATGGCAGACTTGCCTATTGAAAGAACTACCTTTAGTCGCCCTTTCACTAATACCGGCGTTGACTTTGCTGGCCCTTTCGAAATTAAAAGTTTTACAGGCAGATACTCTCGTATTTCAAAAGGTTATGTGTGTCTCTTTGTCTGTTTTTCTACGAAGGCTATTCATCTGGAAGCAGTAAGTGATCTGTCTACTCCTGCGTTTTTAGCCGCTTTAGCTCGTTTTATAGCACGTCGTGGTTGCCCAAGTCGTATTTTCTCCGATAATGGTAGAAATTTTGTAGGTGCTGCACGAGAACTAGAGTCTAATTTTGGAAAACTTGTAAAAGAACTGCGAGATACAGCTGTTGAAAAATATGGTCATCAACATTTAGAATGGAGTTTCATCCCTGCTGCAGCCCCACATATGGGTGGATTGTGGGAAGCTGGCGTGAAGAGTCTGAAAATACACTTCAAGAAAACTGTAGGCCAATCAAAATTCACCTTTGAGGAGTTTGCTACACTTTTAGCAAGAATAGAAGCGTGTCTCAACTCTCGTCCATTAGGTCCTATATCAGAAAATATTGATGATTTGTCTGCCCTAACACCTGGCCATTTTTTAATAGGTTCTGCTTTACTTACTCCGGCTGATCCAGAAGAAACAGAATTGGCTCATAATATACTCAATAGGTGGCGAAAAGTAAAAGCTCTGCAACAGGAACTCTGTCACCGTTGGAAAGAGGAGTACTTAAAAGAACTGCAAAAACGCAATAAATGGAAACATCCTCAAACCAACCTGAAAGAAAATGACCTTGTGGCCTTAAAAAATGAACCATGTAGTCCCACAGAATGGCGGTTAGGTCGTATTGTAAAAGTTTTTCCTGGTCCTGACGGTAAAGTTCGGGTGGCTGATCTCAGAACGCAAAATGGCATAATTACTCGACCAATACACAAATTAGTTCTGCTCCCTAATTGCTCTGATTAAATTTCCATAAACATCTTCTTTAAAATAATCTTGCCCAATTAAAATTTCAGGTTAATATGGACTTCAATACTGAATTTGGATGCCCTCTTTGCAATAGATACCATGCTATTCGCGTCTGTTCCAAATTCATGGTGATGCCCGTGGAACTCAAACTTAGAGTGGTGGCTCAGCACTTATTGTGCTACAATTGTCTAGCCCAATCACACAGTCGCTCAGAATGCAGAAGCATCGATCGGTGCCGGCGTTGTATGCAGGACCATAACACCTTACTGCATCCTACACCGCAAGAAAGTATTTGGTTGTCCGATGACAGCGACGGTACGAGTGGTAACAAAATTTTCCACGGACGCATTCGTGCGTGCTCTAATTGACCCCACAGCAGCCAGATCCTCTATCATGCAGAGTGAAATAGACGGCCTCGAATTGGGTGTTCATCAGGGCCGCACGAACATAGTGGTATACCATAGCCACGAGGAAAAGAGAAGAATAAATGTAGAATGCGTAGTGGAAAAGAGAAGATTTGGCTGTACCCCTTCAGCAAGTATTGACCGCGCTGATAAATATCCACGTCCAAGGGCAGTCGATCGTGCAAATGCGGACGTACACTGGCATATTAGTCGCCCCATATCAGTTGATATTAGGAGCAGACGCCATGAGCCGTGTTTTATTAGGACCAGCTACAAGACGTCCTGGACAGATATACGCCCAAAACACCATCTTTGGGATTGCATATTTCGGTGAAGGCATAAAAAGAACCTAGAAATTTGTCTTACTTTTAAACATTTGTTGCCCATGAGAGGCATTTGAATTCATATTGAAATTATTGTTTTTGTTATATATATATATATATATATACATATATTTGTCGTCCTAAGAGGCATTTGAATTCATATTGAAATTATTGTTTTTGTTATATATATATTTGTCGTCCTACGAGGCGTTTGAATCAACATTGAATTTAAAATTGCTGTTATTTTTTATTTAATTACATTCATTTAACTATAAGAAAGATGATCTCATGTAGTTCAGTATTAGTGATTTAATTATATGAATTCCTATTTAATTTGTAATACATATAAAATAAAATAAGAATATATTTAAAAGTTATTTAATTTTTCAAATATAAATTGTTATTAATAATAAGTTAATTTTGGTTGCACCACCGTTGCAAGGGTGGCGGTAATGTTTATATGGTCGTCTGCTTGTCGATGTAAACGTTTAACTTTTCTCTCCCATCTAAACCCCACTACATACGTTGCCACTATCTGGCAACATCGTATGTAGTGTGGTGAGTTTGCGTTTGCTGACAACTACATGGCTTGTGCTTTTTTCTCCTTTTTTTTATTATTAACTTTTGCATCGAGCTATCAGACGGACATATTGGTTTGAAATAAGTAAAATTACAAATTAAAACAAACTAAGGAGTAAAGAAACTTAAAATTGAAAGTAAATTTAATTGTAACTAAATAGAGCTTAAAACAAATAAACCAAATTTAAAACAAATAATAAGAAGAAATAAAACAAACAAAGTGAACTAAAGCCAAAATAAGGGTTGTTTTTTTCTTTCGTACAAGAAGTGTGTGTGTGCAGTACAAAATCTACAACCTGCACAATAGCCAGCCGCAAGTGGATTAGACCAGCTCCAAACACCGGCCACCAAAAGTGCACCAGCTCCAACCAGGTAAAAATCGAGGAAATAAACAGGGATATCATTAAAATATTTGGTACAGAGTAAATTTCTTAGTCTATTGTATTTTCCCTATTCCTGCAAATAACTTTGACAGTTTTCAAGCTACGAGAGTTTTGTATACCTCATTTTAATCCATAAGAAACCCACTTTCTTCTGACATATCGCTTCTTCAAAAATCTTAAGTTCTTAAAATTGGTAAAATTGGGATATCATTAAAATATTTGGTACAGAGTAAATTTCTTAGTCTATTGTATTTTCCCTATTCCTGCAAATAACTTTGACAGTTTTCAAGCTACGAGAGTTTTGTATACCTCATTTTAATCCATAAGAAACCCACTTTCTTCTGACATATCGCTTCTTCAAAATCTTAAGTTCTTAAAATTGGGATATCATTAAAATATTTGGTACAGAGTAATTTCTTAGTCTATTGTATTTTCCCTATTCCTGCAAATAACTTTGACAGTTTCAAGCTACGACAGTTTTGAATACCTCATTTTAATCCATAAGAAACGAACTTTCTTTTGACATATCGCTTATTCAAAAGTTTTAAGTTCTTAAAATTGGTAAAATTGGGATATCATTGCAATTTTTGGTACAGAGTAAATTTTCTTAGTCTATTGTATTTTCCTATTCCTGCAAATAACTTTGACAGTTTCAAGCTACGACAGATTTGTATACCTCATTTTAATCCATAGGAAACGCACTTTTTTTGACATATCGCTTATTCAAAAATCCTAAGTTCTTAAATTTGGTAAAATTGGGATCCTACAAATAACTTTGACAGTTTTTCAAGCTACGACAGTTTTGTATACCTCATTTTAATCTATAAGAAACGCACTTTCTTTTGACATATCGCTTATTCAAAAATCTTAAGTTCTTAAAATAGGTAAAATTGGGATATCATTAAAATATTTGGTACATAGTAAATTTCTTAGACTATTGTATTTTCCCTATTCCTGCAAATAACTTTGACAGTTTTCAAGCTACGACAGTTTAAGTTAAGTTCTTAAATTTGTAAAATTGGGATATCATTAAAATTTTTGGTACAGAGTAAATTTCTTAGTATATTGTATTTTCCCTATTCCTGCAAATAACGTTAACAGTTTTCAAGCTACGACAGTTTTGTATACCTCATTTTAATCCATAAGAAACGCACTTTCTTTTGAACTTAAACTAAGTAAAATTGGGATGTCAGTACAATTTTTAGTACATGGTAAATTTCTTAGTATATTGTATTTTCCCTATTCCTGCAAATAACTTTGACAGTTTTCAAGCTACGAGAGTTTTATATACCTCATTTTAATCCATAAGAAACGCACTTTCTTTTGAAAACTTAAACTTTGTAAAATTGGGATGTCAGTACAATTTTTAGTACATGGTAAATTTCTTAGTATATTGTATTTTCCCTATTCCTGCAAATAACTTTGACAGTTTTCAAGCTACGACAGTTTTGTATGCCTCATTTTAATCCATAAGAAACCCACTTTCTTTTGACATATCGCTTCTTTCAAAAATCTTAAGTTCTTAAACTTGGTAAAATTGGGATATCATTAAAATATTTGGTACAGAGTAAATTTCTTAGTCTATTGTATTTTCCCTATTCCTGCAAATAACTTTGACAGTTTTCAAGCTACGAGAGTTTTGTATACCTCATTTTAATCCATAAGAAACCAACTTTCTCTGACATATCGCTTCTTCAAAAATCTTAAGTTCTTAAATTGGTAAATTGGGATATCATTAAAATATTTGGTACAGAGTAAATTTCTTAGTCTATTGTATTTTCCCTATTCCTGCAAATAACTTTGACAGTTTCAAGCTACGACAGTTTTGAATACCTCATTTAATCCATAAGAAACGCACTTTCTTTTGACATATCGCTTATTCAAAAGTTTTAAGTTCTTAAAATTGGTAAAATTGAGATATCATTGCAATTTTGGTACAGAGTAAATTTTCTTAGTCTATTGTATTTTCCCTTTTCCTGCAAATAACTTGACAGTTTTCAAGCTACGACAGTTTTGTATACCTCATTTTAGTCCATAGGAAACGCACTTTCTTTTGACATATCGCTTATTCAAAAATCTTAAGTTCTTAAAATTGATAAAATTGGTATCCTACAAATAACTTTGACAGTTTTCAAGCTACGACAGTTTTGTATACCTCATTTTAATCCATAAGAAACCCACTTTCTTTTGACATATCGCTTCTTCAAAATCTTAAGTTCTTAAAATTGGTAAAATTCGGATATCATTAAAATATTTGGTACAGAGTAAATTTCTTAGTATATTGTATTTTCCCTATTCCCTGCAAATAACTTTGACAGTTTCAAGCTACGACAGTTTTGAATACCTCATTTTAATACACAAGAAACAAATTTTCTTTCGACATATCGCTTCTTCAAAAATCTTAAGTTCTTAAAATTGGTAAAATTGGGATATCATTTAAATATTTGGTACATAGTAATTTCTTAGTCTATTGTATTTTCCCTATTCCTGCAAATAACTTTGACAGTTTTCAAGCTACGACAGTTTTGTATACCTCATTTTAATCCATAAAAAACGCACTTTCCTTTGACATATCGCTTATTCAAAACTCTTTAGTTCTTAAAATTTGTAAAATTGGGATATCATTAAAATTTTTGGTACAGAGTAAATTTCTTAGTATATTGTATTTTCCCTATTCCTGCAAATAACGTTAACAGTTTTCAAGCTACGACAGTTTTTATACCTTATTTTAAACCATAAGAAACCCACTTTCTTTTGAAACTTAAACTTGGTAAAATTGGGCTGTCAGTACAATTTTAGTACATGGTAAATTTCTTAGTATATTGTATTTTCCCTATTCCTGCAAATAACTTTGACAGTTTTCAAGCTACGACAGTTTTGTATGCCTCATTTTAATCCATAAGAAACCCACTTTCTTTTGACGTATCGCTTCTTCAAAAAATGTTAAGTTCTTAAAATTGGTAAAATTGGGATATTATTAAAATATTTGGTACAGAGTAAATTTCTTAGTAGATTGTATTTTCCCTATTCCTGCAAATAACTTTGACAGTTTCAAGCTACGACAGTTTTGAATACCTCATTTTAATCCATAAGAAACCAACTTTCTTTTGACATATCGCTTCTTCAAAAATCTTAAGTTCTTAAAATTGGTAAAATTGGGATATCATTAAAATTTTTGGTACAGAGTAAATTTCTTAGTATATTGTATTTTCCCCATTCCTGCAAATAACTTTGACAGTTTTCAAGCTACGACAGTTTTGTATACCTCTTTTAATCCATAAGAAACGCACTTTCTTTTGACATATTGCTTATTCAAACGTTCTAAGTTCTTAAAATTGGTTAAATTACAATTGTTGGTACAGAGTCAATTTCTTAGTATATTGCATTTTCCCTATTCCTGCAAATAACTTTGACAGTTTTTCAAGCTACGACAGTTTTGTATGCCTCATTTTAATCCGTAAGAAACCCACTTTCTTTTGACATATCGGCTTATTCAAAAAATCTTAAGTTCTTAGAATTGGTAAAGTTGGGATATCTTTGCAATTTTTGGTACATAGTAACTTTCTTATACCCCATTTACACA